>NW_006436285.1:218974-220822 GCF_000325575.1 Pteropus alecto
ACACGTCCCCGCAGGCGGCGGCTAGGGCGGGAGTGAAGGAGGCTGGGCGGGAGGGAGGGAAGAGCCGGAGGGAGGGACCGACGGGAGGGACCGCGGGCGCGCGGAGTGGGGGAGGGAGCGAAGGAGGGAGGAGGCGTCTTGGTGGAAACAGCGCCCCTCCACTCCGCGTCCGCCGCAGTCGCCAGCACGGCAGGGGAGCTGTGCCAGGGGCCCGCGCGGCCTCTCCTTCCCCTCACGGCTCGTTCGCCCCCGGCGACAGCGAGGGCAGGGCTGCCTCAGAGCCCACGGCGCGCGCCCCGCCCTGGCCCGCGCCCTCCACAACTCAGCTCCCGCGCCGCGAGTCCCGGAGCTTCTCAGCTCCCTGTGGGGCCCTTCTTGGCGGGAAGCCCCCCACACAGTGCCTCCGAAAGAATTCCATTCCCAGGAGATTCTGGATGGTTCATCCAGCCCTATTGGCCTTCACACTCCACTCATTCAAAGCCTGTGGCTGGAGCCCTGCACTCCAGATTATTGAGCGTCTGCTGTGTGCTGACCTGAACCGAGGGCGGGCTGAGCGGGTGGGTCAGGCCATAAGGTGAACAGAGGATATAGTCTGGGAACAGATGCCAAACACTGCAGAATCCCTGGGCCAAATGCATCCTGAACTTGGGCTGACCTAGGGCTCCTGGTTGGGGAGGCCAGAAGGATATGAATAGGTTAAGGGCTGGGGAAAGAAGGGCTTGCACAGCAGGTGCAAAGGCATTGGAAATTGAGGTGCTGGGAGAAAGGTCATGTCCCATTCTGTTCAAAGCCAGGTTGCTCTGCTTGAGGCACCCACTTGAACCCCAGTCTTCCCTTCTCTCTCCCCCTTGCTCTTTCCTCTGATCTGCCTCAGCCTCCACACCAGTCCTCCCATCTGGTCCCATAGCTAGGAGACTAGGAGGGAGGCACTGGGAATTGTCACTCCTTATAGATCTACATGATCTGGAGGAAAGTACTAACCAGGCCTCAGCCTAAGCATCTCCTTGGCAGAAAGCAAAACTGAAGAGGACCCAAGGAAGGAAGTACCTCTGAGAGGCGGGGGTGGCTAAAGGATCCGAAGCTCAAGGACCTGCTCAGGCCATCAGTATCAGATTGCTTCCCCAGAATTAGGAAAGGATAGTTCGTGGCACAGGACTGGGGGACAGGAGTGGTGGTGAGTGATGGTGGTGAAGGCAGCTTCAGATTCCAGGTTTCCAGAGAAGGACCTAGGGGCTGCACTGCAGCACTGGCCCTTGACTTCTTGGCTACCTATAGCCAAGTCCCTGAAATAAACACCAAGAGCAAATTTCCATTTTTTTTCCTAAGTGGGCATGCTTTCTCCAGGGGATTCCATATCCTGTGGACAGAGTTCTCTGCTGGCCTTGACCTTGAAACTCACTAGTGGACACACACACACACACACCCCCTTTCCCATTTTGCTAAGAATTCAGTCGTCTCTAACAACAGACAGATATGGATTCCTATTGCAGCTGTTTGTCTTTGGGCAAGTCACTTTAAACTCTCTAAGCCTCACTTTCCTTATTTTTAAATTGGCGACGTTGAGAACCTACCAAATAAGGCTGTGGTGAGGACTGAATAAGGTAACCTACGTCTATGGCAGTGCCTGGTGCCTAGTAACTCCTTGATAAATGTAAGCTTACCTACCCTCAGCATCATCTTTGTCCTCATTTCACTTTTCTCTACCTAGCTTGGGATAGGGGGAAGTCTGACAGGGCCAGGCCAGAAGCTGGAGAGGACTAATGGTGGATCCCTCCTGTGATTGTTTGTGGTTTAAACCAAGGATGAAGCTTTAAGGCATGGAAAAGCCAGAGCAGAAGTCTTCCTCTT
>NW_006436285.1:220870-226481 GCF_000325575.1 Pteropus alecto
AGGACAGCACTGTACTGACCAGCTCACAGTGACTAGCCCTAATGCCTTCCAGTGACCTGGAGGCCACAGCTTGTGAAAATCCTGTAAATTCTCACTATCCCCAGCCACTTGGAACTAACTACAGCCCCATGATCTGGGAATTACAGCCAAAGTAAGCCCCACCCCCTTGATGAAAATCTTGTGCCAACCTTGCCTTGGAGAGCCATGGGCCATGAGAATGACCTTCCTGACTCCATGGCTCCAGGTCAGCTAGGCTGCCCTTCCCCATGATTTTGGTGCTCTCCAGACTACCAGGCCTTCCCACCTGGCTCCCTGCCCTTCCACTTACCCACGGGGTGAGCCCCAGCCAGGTGGGGCCAGCCGGCTGAGATCACCACTCCTGACAGCAGCCATGTTGTCTCTGCCAATGGCTCATTCTCTGACTTGGCAGGAATTCCCCTTCTCGAGTTCCCTGTGGATGCCCAGGCCATGCCATCCAGTGTGTATTCTCAGTTTATCTCCTTCCAGTCCTGTTTTCCCCCAACTCTCCAACCCCTACTTGGTCCTCTCAGGCCTCAGAACTTGGGTCCTCCAGGAGAAAAGGGGCCTCCTGACTGCCCATAGCCTGTGTAGGGCCACCTCCTCACTTCTGCACTTAACCTGCCTTATCACCTTGGCAACTTTTTCAGCCCTCTTTTAAGCAGTACTTGACAGCCTATGTTCTTTAGATCACCCCAAGTCCTTTGGAGACAAAATGGCTGATTGCTTCCCTCCTCCCTTAACCCCTTAGCCTAAAAAAATTCTATTCAAACCTGTGACCAGAACAAAATACCACAGTGCCACAGTTTCTGTGGCCATGGCCCTTACTTTCCACCATAAACGCCATAAACCAGACTTTCAGAATGAGAAGCATATTCAAAAGCCAAGAGAGAAATTATAGCTTAAAAGGAACTCTCCCACCTGTAAAGCCCCCTATAAATTTCTATCTAGCCAGAAATCATGCCTCTGTTAATATGTTCAATAACTCCAGGTTTACCTCTATTAGGTTTACATGATGAGACCCTAGCTAGATCCAATGACAGACAGAAAGCTCTAAGTCCCAGGTTGTGGCTGGGCATCATAAGCAGTGTTTGTTGGAAAAAGATTGTTGAGTAGCTACAAATTAGAAGAATTCCTTAGGATAACTCCCTCCCCAGGTGACAGTCTGTTGTCCCGGCCCACATCGAGGGGTAATGGGGGTGGGGGTAGGGGTGTGCCTAAGCAAAGCACAGGTATTCAGATGAACTTAGGAGCAACTTCCCAGACCATGACTTTCGTCTGCTGGGCCACCTTCCTTCCTTCCTCCCTTAGTTGAGCTCTTGGGAAATCACTTGCCCCCGCATCACACCCTGCTCTCATTTAAATGGAGAGTTACACCTTTCCCCTCCAGGCCTTTGCTGGGACAAGCCCTGGAACCATGAGAGCATCTACAAAACTTCAGAGGACCACTGGCTTTCACTTCTTGGAAGGCTGGACAGCAGCTCATGGGCCTGTCTGGAGGTAGATGACAGCCCTGACGAGGTAGGATGTAGGAGGTGCCATGTGCAGGGCTAGTTTTTGAAGGGAGGACAGGTTCAGTGCTCTCTTGAATGGTGGAAGATTTGGGGGGTGGGGTAGGGGTAGGGACCAAATCCTGTGATTCATTTGCAAAAAATAAGGCAGAAGTGGTTTCAGGCTGAGTTCAACAATTGAGGGCAAGCCCCCTGGAGTCTCTAATCCCACTGGTCCCTAGCCTCTGTCTGGAAGCCAGGGCTCAGGCTGGAAAAGTCTCTGAGATGAGGGTATAGGGCAGGCTCCTGCTCTAGGGCACCTATGACAGGCAGTGCAGCATCCAGAGTTTGGGGGCCACTGTCCAATGGAGACAGAGTTAACCCTTCAACCCCCATCATCTGCTGACCCAATACCCATCTTGCGTGGTGGTCAGCATTACTGTGCAGTGGCCTTACTGTGCCTCACTGACTTGTGGAGAGGCCAAATGACACTCCAAAGGTGCCTCCCCTCATGGCCCGAAGGACAAACAAGTAGGCCTAAAGAAGCTTTGACCTAAGAGACTGCTGTTAGGGGGCAGGGATTGGGATTGGGGGGGTGTAAATAAATGCCAACACATGGACACCTTCTGTGAGTCCTTGGGTGGGATAAGGAAGCGGTCCCCAACTTTTTTGGCACCAGGGACTGGTGCTTCTATGAGAATCTAATGCCTGATGATCTGAGGTGGAGCTGAGGCGGTGATGCTAGCTAGCGCTTGGGAGCAGCTACAAATACAGATGAAGCTTCTTTCACTCTCCTGCTGCTCACTTCCTGCTGTGTGTCCAGTTCCTAACAGGCCATGGACCAGTACCGGTCCATGGCCCAGAGGTTGGGCTAGGGGACAGAGACGCAAAAAGCCATCAAGCTGGGTGTTCCCTCCTCATATAGAGAGGAGGCTCAGGTGAGTGGAGGGGGCTCCAGTGACATTGCATGGGGTGCTATGTATTGTACAAGATGAATAGCACCCCCTGGAGTTGTGGGGGGTGGTGGCAAGAAGGACAGACCCAGGAAAGTTGGGAAGGGGTGTTTGAATGGAAAGAGAGATCAGGAAGGACTCAGACTGAGATATCACACTGGGGACGCCAGGCCTGACTTCAGATCTCCAGGACTGGGGGTGAAGTGGGGGTAGTGGGGAGAAGCTGTAAGGGGGACTCATTAGTCCCCAATTTCATCCACTTGACATCCTGCCAAGGGGTGGCTCTGGGCTGAGGTTAGTATCAGGAGATAGATGATTCCACTCTTTCAGGAATGCTCCATCCCACAGGGAAGAAAAGACAAGCTCGAAACAGAGGCCCAGTGGGAGTGCAGCCACTCCTCAGTTTCCCTGCCCTGCCCCTATGGCACGGGTCAAGGGTTGTTGTTGTTTAATCCAGAAAAATACAACATTTAATGTCTATAAAGGTGCAGTATGAGTTATTTTACAGAACGTCTAGGCCCCTTCACTGGCAGCAAACAAACTTTCCAGCCTTCTTCTGAGGAAGCCATCCAACTTGGCGGCTGCTGCTGGTTTGCGTGTGAGAGTATGTGAGCTTATGTGTGGGTCTGTGTGTGGGATGGATCTCCGTAGGGCCTTGCCTGCCTGTATGTGTGTCCATGTGGGTCTCTCAGATATGAGGGCGTAACCGTGGCTGTGTGTTTGTGTGTGTGTGTGTGTGTGTGTGTGTGTGTGTGTGTGTGTGTCTGCAAGGCAGTATGGTATATGAGCCTGTGCGTCTGAGGTTGTCTACGTGTACATTTTTTCCTCGTTGCTGCCAAATTATCTTCCCATCTCTTCCCTCACAAAATGAAGGGCTGGCTGAGGAAAGCTAGTGGTCCAAAAGGGGGGCAGGCAGCTGGGGAGGGGAGAGGGGCTGGAGGGAAACCAAAGCAATTCCACTAGTTGGAGGAAAGCGTCAGCCAAGGATGAAACTGAAACCAAGGCACCAGCACCCTGGGATCTTCCAGGCCTTTGGTTCCTCCTACTCCCCCGCCCTTGCAGCAGGCTATGCAGATTAATCAGCCTGAAATTCCCATTCCTGCAGCCTGACTTGGGGCTGAGGCTGTGAGGCCAGGCTAGAAATTGGCCCGTGGTTACATGGGACCCCATTAACGCCTGTTGTCACATTAACACAAATTAGTATATCAGATCCTCTTCCAGTCATCTAGTGGGGTGCAGGGCCAGACTGGAGAGAGAAGGCACAGCTCTGGCCTTGCTGGGGGAGGAGAAGCCAGCCTAAGGACATCAAGAGAAGGGGCAGGCCTCATGAGGACTTTGGCAAGTCAGGTTGGGGACAGAGACAGGACAGGGGACATCAAGTTTTGACAATATGATCCTTTTCCTAGGTCCTGCTCTGGGAGGAGACACCTTGGTGAGGGTGTTAATAGAAAGGAGGGGGTTTCCAGGAATAACTGGGCACCACCCTGTAGGAAGGAGGCCCAGGCTCTGAGGTCTGGGCAGGAGGCAGACAGTATTTCTCCTGGCACACACTGAAACCTGGGAACATTTAAGATCTTTTGGGTTATCCCCCACTCCTTTCCTCTTCTTTATGGAAAATCCTTAGAGAACTTTCTCAGATGGCTCTGGATATCCTGAAAGCAGGGAAGCTAGACTGACTGACAGGAGAGACGAGGCACCCAGAACACTAGTACAGGACATAGCTTTTATATCTTGGCACAGAAAAGGAAGACACACTCTCTAGTATGTAAAGCTGTTTCATAGGAATAGCCACTGAAGCCTCTGAAAAGGGTGAGACTGGATCTCCAACAACTTTTTTTTTTCAGCTTGAAAGTGTCTGGCCACAGGTTATTTTTGTGCCCTAATACTCTCAATATGTTAGCTAAACAGCTACCATATAATCATGAACCAACACAAGAAGGCCAGTAACATCATGACTTCTAGAGCTCAGGGCCTGCAAGGAGGTAGGACACAAGGTTCTATCTACCCAGGCTAACCAAGGTTGCAGGTTTTGAGCCCCAGATGAGCCTCTTAGATTTTTTTTTATGGGTGCTGAGGATCGAATTGACAAGCTCCGGGATCCCTAACTATCGCCCAATGCTGAGTCCCTATCCCTCACTCGGGACAAGCCCTGTTTCCAGACGCTGCCACAGCTCTGGCCACAGTCTATCCCTGTGCAGGAGATGCATTCTAGGTCCCAGGGGGGCCAGGCTAGACAGTGGCTGTACAGAGTTTCCATTCTACTGCCCCTGGGTCAAGAGCCCCTGGCTCAAGACTGCAATCCTTTTGCTGAAGGTGAGCCGCCCAGAGCTTGGCGGGGTCCAAGAGGTGTCTTGAGGGACTATTGGAAGTGTGCCTGAGCCAGCCCCACCCCTGTGCATTAGCGCAGCAGGTCCTCTCTTCGAATCCACCACCACGTCGAGGGAGCGCTGGGCCCACTGGTGGTGGGAGTTCTCTTGGTCCCTCCCGCATCTCCCTGGCCAACCTTTCTCGGCTTGCGCCTTCCAAAGAGAGATCCCAGATCCCCGAGGCCTGAGCTTCAACCTCGACCCCAAGGCATGGGCCCAGGGCGCCTCTGCAGCGCCACCTGCAGGCGGGACGCGCGCTAAGCGGAGTCTGGGGTCCAGGGGTCCAGGAGGAGTCCGGGAGGGAGGAGGAGAAGGAAGAGATCAGCTTTCCTGCCCGGAGCCTTCCCAGCTCATGTGTAGCCTCCCTTCGCCGCCCCAGCCCCAGGCGTCCTGGCCAGCCCGGAGCCTGTTCCGCGCCCGCCTAGAGCAGGCAGCCGGCGGCTCCGACCTTGCACTCTTGCTGCTATGCTCCCAGAAGCCTTCTGCCCCGGGAGCCTCTTCTGGGCAAGCCATGAAGTCACACTAAAGCCAATCAGCTTACTTAAGAGAATCCTCCCCCGTCTCCGGCACACCCCTTGAAACTTCTCCTCAATCCCTTCTTTCCTACTCTCACCCCTCTTCTTTCCTCCTATCCCGTCGTGCAAGCAAGGGCGGCTCCGGGCTCCTGGGGAAAGACTCAGTGTGGCAGCTGGGAGGGAAAGTGGAGGGCCAGAGTCCTCATGGAGACCTTGGAGTTTCTGTCCCAGCCAGGCCTCTCTGCACTGTTCTGGGATGCACAAGGAAT
>NW_006436285.1:226534-231319 GCF_000325575.1 Pteropus alecto
GGGAACTGCATGTTCCCAAATCTGGGTAAAGGGTACCAGGGTATCCTTTTGCAATTATCTACCACCCACAAAGAGCACCTGCTGAGAGGGCATCTGGGGACTTCTCTTCATCCTCAGGACTTCAGAACTGGCTGTGGAGGTCACTTGGAAGCTAAGGTTTCTTCTTTGGTACCTCCTGTTCCGAGGAACAGCCCAGCACATGGTCTTGTGCTATCATGGGGACAAGTGGGGAATATCTGAGCCTTCAGCTTCCCTCAAGCTTTGCATTAAGTTAAACTGATTGCCTGAGAGGTCACTGTAGCCCTTCCTCTTAGAACTTGGTATTGGCCCAGGCCAAGTTGAGGTGGGGATGACTCTGAAGCCAAGGATTCTCTGTTTTCACTGTCCCCTCCCCACCATGCCACTAGTTTGAGGACTCCCACTGGAGTGGGAGACCAGAATCCTACACTGGTTGCATGGGATATTAGTCTCAACAAGGTGGCTAAGGGTCTCAGGCTGGAGCCAGGGAAGGCTTCAAGTTGGAAGAGTTCTGCTGATCTCTGAAACACCTAAAGCTCCTCATTCCCTGCAGAGGAGGCAATGATCTCTAGATGTCCTTTCCCACCCAGCAAATCATGGTACTGGATTTTTTTTCTTTCCCTCCATGCATTTTCCTTTTGTCTCTATGGTAGAAGCTGGGTGCTGCTGAAGCTTGCAAGCTTCCTAGCTCACTTGTCACTGCACTTTGGGGCAGGGCTATGTCAAGACCATGGCCAATGTGGAAATGGCCATGGACTAAGTAAGAGCAAAGGGGGTGAACAGGCTGGTCTTGGGCCTTTTATGGTATGAGGTGGGGGATGATTCGGAGCTCTTGGCATCAAGTTGAGAGCTGCCCTGGGTTATGGTGGCTGTCCACCCAACAGCTCTGCAGTGTGTGTCTGTCAGGGAGGGACTGGACTCATTAAATAATTGGATAGGAATGTATGTGCCTGAACATGGCATAGAATAATCTAATCACAAAGGCTTCGTAGGGAAATTCTGGGCTCGAAGCCAACCCTTTTTAGGGTTTGAAGGATGCCACCTTTCATGCAACCAGTTTTGAGGCTGTCAAACTCTCAATGGAGTGCGAATAAGGCAAGTTGCAATTTCTAGGGGTCTTAGGTCTAGATGTAACTTGCTAGGTCAAAGAATCATAAGCTACAAATAAACACAAAACCAAACCTATAAATCTAGTTGAGCCAAAGAGACATCAGAGGCAATGTGGGGAGATGTTTGCCAAGGACTTTAGGTCTCATTAGCACCTGCTCTTGACCTAAGAGATGGAAAGCGACTGAATCCATGGAAAGACGAAGAAAGTCCTGTGCAAGCACATGAGAGACTTTGCCATACACAGGAGGTTAGAGCAGAGGGTGGAGGAATGATCTAGTCCGTTCCCCTCATTTCACAGATGAGGCTGCTGGGACTTAGGAAAGTGGCTGTTCAGGTCCTCCATGAGTGAATGGTAGTGCTGAGACTCAAATCCAGAAGAGTGCTCTTTCCATTATGCTCCACTACTTTGGGAAGAAAACACACAGGCAGGGAGCACTTACTGGGACCCGAGGAAGAAACACAGGGAGAAGGAAAACAAGGGGTGGGAACCTGCAGAGATTCTCTGAGGAAGCAGGGAAAGTGAAGGAGCTAAGGAAAAATGAAGAGAAAGAGGTGTAATCTCTTTGAATGTCAGCTCCATCTTCTGTTATAAGCGTATTGCACATATTCATTTAAGTATAGTAAACATATTCATGTTCTGTCCCTAGAGATGACAGAGAATATACCATAGACTGGAGGAAGAATCATGATTTTGTCGGTGAAAGAAAAACCTAGACAAGATAGAAACAGAACCATGAAGCAATTTGAGGAGTAAAGAAGTTCTGATCTGAATTCATGCATCATACTCCAAGCACTTATGTTGCAATGATAGTACCTGTTGATCCATCTGTGTTTGCCACCAGGTTATAAAGCCACTGAGTGCAGGGACTATATATTACTCATCTTCTTATCTCCAGGACCTATTGTACCATGGCATGCAGTAGCGGTGCAGTAAATGTTTGCTAGCTGACCAACAAATTTATTAATGTATGTATGTGTTCATAAACTCAACACTCATGTTAGGTGCTCCTCCAGAAGAATCTGTGTTGCACTGCAAATGCCAAGACACTGTAGGTGGGAACCTGCCTAGGAGGCCAGGCACCTCTGTCCCAGACTTGACTCTTGAGCTTTCCCCAACTAAGACACAGACCTTGGAGGCTCTACTGGGATTAGGTAAGATGTTCCGGAAAGTACAGACTAGGCAAAATTCACGGGGATCCCTGCCTGGTAGTGGGCCTCCAGAAGATATTTTTGGCTCTTTGTCTCCAAATTGTCAACATCCACTAGCTGGAGACCACCAGGACACGCGTATGGTTGAACAAGTTTGGTTTATTACTCACTGAAGCAAGGGGGAATGCACACCTTAGGGAACCATGGGGCGTCTCAGGAAGAAGGTGCTAGAAAGGACTTATAGGATTTGGGCTGGCCTGGTTGATTTGGGGAGGGTTTAAGGAAGTGAAGTTTTGCTCTGGATTGGATGCTGTTAGGAAGCAGGGTAATTTTGATGATTGGGCCTTATTAAATAAATTTTATCCATTAGACGAGCAGACTAGAGTGAAGCTAATGCTCTAATTGGTAAGGAAGCAGCAGTTGCTCAGATTAGTTAAGAAAGGAGAGGAGTATTGGTCATTTCTGTGGTTTGGGCAATGTTCATGTGTTTACCTATATTTATATATGATTGTGGAGTAGTCTTGTTTTTGTCTTGATCTACCATGGTTAGAATGGCCTTGTACGATGATGCTAATGTTTTGTAAATCTGTTTACCTTCAACATAACACTCAGGCTTAGCGATGAGTGCCAAGCCAGTTTGTAGCAACACTGAGGCCTAGCTGACAGTCCCAGGTCAGCTTCTAGTTGTCAGGGGCTGCATTTCTCTTTCTCAAAATGCTCGTTTTGAAATGACCCCTGTTTTCCAAAGAGGGCTTGGCAGTCTCATATCTAAATATTTAGACCCTCCCTATACTCTGACCCAGTCACACCCACCTGCAGAACCAGCCAGGCAGGGGAACGTCATCACCCATTTGAGCTGTGTCTTTGTGTGTGGTTTTGTGTACATATGTCTGTGCCCATCAGATATTCCCTGATAAGATGGGAAAGAGGCCAGAGGTAGTCCTGCTTCACCTCTGGGCTTAGCAGGACTTCCCCTCTGCCCAGAGAGCAAGGCACTGAGATTGAATCCTAACAATCTCTAGGACAGCAAGGGTGCCCAGCTTTAGGTGGTGTCAGGGTAGGACACAGGGGATATTGCGGTAGCCACACTTGAGAGGAGTGGGAAAGGGAAGGAGTAGTGGTGGAAGGGAGGAGAGAATTCCTTTGTATAAGTGGGTCTCTAGAGAATCTGTTTATTTTCCTTCAAGGAAGCTGCCTACAGTAGGTCACTGTGGATTCCCCACCCCCATCCCTTTCTGCTTTAAGTCTCTTGTCTCCAAAACAGGCCCTGTTGATTAGAACAAAAAATTTACATATGTTGACCTCATCCTCCAAGAAGACGCTTACTCTGACCCCTTTCCAATCAAAACACACTTCCTTCCCTCAGGTCCATCTGTCCAGCTAAAGTATGAGGACATCTTCTGCTATTCCTTACAGGTGGCCAGGCAAAGGCTAGTACCATCATGAAGAGGTGCTGAGGTGACACTGGATAGCATTTGCAAAACGGCAAAGAAAAGCGAGATTGAAATCAAGTAGGTGAGTTCCAAATGCTTGATATTTTGGCAGAGCCCCAACTCTTTTGTAGGGTGGGACTAGCCCTGTTCTGCACTGTGCTTTGGCCTAGCTAATCACAGGCTGGCTATTGAGGGCCAAACCTCAACTGGTACTGATCATCTGTACAAGCAGAAATAAGTCTCTGTGAAATAACATCCTTAAATGACACATTAGACCAACTGGACATAACTGACATTTATAGAGCCTTCCACCCCAAAACAGCTGCTTATACATTCTTCTCTAGTGCACATGGAACATTCTCAAGAATCGACCACATACTGGGACACAGAGATAGCCTCAACAAATATAAGAAGTGTGAAATCATACCAACCATATTCCCTGATCATAAGGTTTGAAACTAGAGATCAATGACAAAAAGAAAACAGGAAGAACCACACATACATGAAGATTAAACAACATGCTATTGGAGAAATAGCTGGGTCATGGAAGAAATAAAAAAAAGAGATCAAGAGATATATAGAAACAAATGATAATGATAGTACAGCATATCAAAACTTTTGGGACATGGCAAAAGCGGTCATAAGAGGAAAGTTCATATCATTACAGGCCAATTTCCAAAAACAAGAATGAGCCCAAATAAACAACCTAATGCTTCATCTTAAAAAACTAGAAAAGGAACAACAAATGAAGCCTAAAGTCAGCAGAAGGAAAGAAATTATCAAAATTAGAGCAGAAATAAATGAAACCGAAAACAAAACAAAAAAACAATAGAAAAAATAAATGCAATAAAGAGCTGGTTCTTTGATATTAATAAAATTGACAAATTCCTGGCTAGACTCACTATAGAAAAAAGAGAAAGGACACAAATAAACAAAATCAGGGATGAAAGAGGGGAAATTATGACTGACATCGCAGAAATATAAAAGATCATACAAGAATACTACAAAAAAGTATATAACACCAAATTTAATAACCTAGAAGAAATGGACCAGTTCTTAGAAAAATACAATATTC
>NW_006436285.1:232615-240412 GCF_000325575.1 Pteropus alecto
AATTGCATTATATTGGCAGAAAATAGGACACACAGACCAGTGGAACAGTATCAAGAGTCCAGAAGTAAATGTATGTTGATATGGAAAAATAATTTTTGACAAAAGAGCCCAAAACGTACAGTGTAGAAAGCAAAGCCTCTTCAATAAAAGGTGCTGGGAAAACTGGAAAGCCATCTGCAAAAGAATGAAACTAGACTGTTGTCTATCACCACACACCAAAATTAACTCAAAATGGATTAATGACCTGAATATAAGACCTGAAACAATAAAGTGCATAGAAGAAAACATAGGAACTAAACTCAAAGACCTTGGACTTAAAGAGGATTTTATGAATATGACCTCAAGAGCAAGGTGGGATTTCATTTGGGCCTTGAAAGATGAGCAGGATCTGGATAGGTAAAAGGATATTGGGATGGAGTTCCAGATGTGAAGAACTTAAGGGTGGCAATAAACCAGATGTTTATGTGTGCACATACATGTGCGTATGAAGTCATGGGAAAGGAGACTGGACATGACAGAGTGGGCTGAGATCAGGAGAGCTATAGAAGACTTTGGACTTGATGTGGTTGGTAACAGGGAGTCGCTGTATGTAAACGAGGTGAGGTAGGGTGCGGTGGGAGGGACATGGACCAAATGATGCTTTAGGAAGTGATCTAGCAGCAGTGGTAGACTTAAGCATGGATGCTCTGGTTGCTCTCCATTCTTGGTGTGTCCACGGTACTTTGTGTCTTTCTGAGGACACATTTCACTATATTATTCTTCTGAATTCACGTGTCTGCCTTCCTCACTGACACCAGGAGTTCCTTTAGAGAAGTAACCATGTTTTCTCTATTTTCCTCTTATAACATCCACTTGGCTCATAGTAGGCACTCAAAGAACAGCATCTTTGTAAGCAGCGATGATTACTGTACAAATGAGTCCTGTCTCACAGGATACTAGATGAGTATTGTACCTACAGATTTGGATGTCATGTGTCAGATTATATTTCACCAAACCTGTACACATGTAATAAGAACTGTTCTAATTCAGCTCATTCTTAATGTGAACATTTGTCTTGTTCTAGTGTTCAGAAGGGATTTTGTTGTAGCTTCAACCCTCTTTAAACAAACACAACATGAAAAAATTCATCTAGGCTGGTCATAATTTTCTCTTTACAAAAAGATTCACAGTTAGACTCTTGAAAATAGTAATAATTTCTCTTAATTGAAATAAGATTTGAATTTTAAAAGTTAAGTAATTTGAAATGCAAAAAAAAAAAAAAGAGCTGATTTATGAAACTCTGACTTATATTCCCAGGTACTAT
The DNA here is from genome assembly GCF_000325575.1 of Pteropus alecto. Classification (NCBI taxonomy): domain Eukaryota; kingdom Metazoa; phylum Chordata; class Mammalia; order Chiroptera; family Pteropodidae; genus Pteropus; species Pteropus alecto. The sequence goes on from NW_006436285.1 coordinate 233,919, forward strand.
CTGTAAAGTGAGGTATGCCTATAAGCTTATTTTAGATAAAAGGAGTTAGTGGAGGGTTTATTTCTGTCCTCTCCACTGTTTGGAGGACAGCTGGCAGAGGAATTGAGAACTCATGATCCCTCAAGGAGTCAGTCTCCAGGTTTAGCCACAAAGCACCAGGTTTTTGAACCCTTGTTTCCGTTTGCAGTAAATGTCCTTTCTGGGCCCCTGCAGGACCAATTCAATTCTGGGATGGGGGGTACATACAGATATTGTTCCAGATAAAGTGAAGTCTATTCCATGTTTATGTGTTCATTCATTCAACAATGATTTACTAAGCACCTACTGTGAGCCAGACTTTATGCTAAGCTCTGGAGATATAACCAAGAGCAAGATATTAAAGCAAGGTTCTGGCTTCCAGGAAGCCACAGACCACTAGGCAGACAAGCAAGGAATAGTCTTAGAAGAGCTAGGAAAGCATTATAGAGACAGGATCTTCCCTAGGGAAGGGAAGAAGGGTCAAGCGCTGTAGGCAAAAGCCACAGCATGTCTGTTATAGATAGGTCCGGAGAGGCGAGAGAAGTTCAGGGAACTGAAAGAAGTGTAGAGTGTGGAACAGGGAATACAACACTGAGAAAAGTCATGCATTTGGTAGTAACTCCAATTTGCTTGCTCTTTAATATGCAGACCTTTCCTCCTTTCACCCAACCCGTTCCCTTTCAAAGAGAGCAGGATTTAATTTAGAAGAATCAGGTTTTATTTAGTGATGTGAACATTAAGAATTTGCCTACGTGATTGAAATATTCACAAAAGACTTGATCATTCACACTCATACACACAGAGGAAGTCTGATGAATTAAAAAAAAATGTTCCTTTAGCCATACAAACTGCTGTCAGAGACAGCAAAGTGTTTGCCTATTCCACCGGGGGACTTCAGTCTTCATGAATGTTGAATAGTTTAGCTACTTCATTGAGATCTTCATGTTGCTCGCCATCCTTAATGATCTGAGGGAGAGAGGAACAGTCGATCACTAACTCACTCTGCGTGCATTCAAGCCCAGGCACACAATGGCGCAGCCTGGGCCAGTCTTCACATCACACCTGAAGAGAATTGTGGGAACAGCTTTCTACTAACCCTAAATAGGCATGTGCCGACTCCCAGGCCACCCAGCCAGGTTCTGAGTGAAAAAGAAACATTCCTGAGCCAAGGATATACCTTTGTTCTGCTCAGGCACAATTTGACCTAGGTGGGCAGTGCATAGTAGGGCAGCTGATGAAGTCACAGGAGCGTTTTCCAGCCTGCACCTCCCATCTTGCTGTAAGAGCTCTGATAGGCACCTACCTTTCTTGCTATGGGCATTCGGTTGAAGATATTCCACAGCACGATCCCTACCACCACTTTGTCCCTGAGGTAGAAGATGACACCTTTGCCATAGTCCTCCCCCTGGGCGGGGGCTTGGGGAACTGCAGGGTTGCTGGGAAGAAGGGTGATTTCTGAGGCTTCAGACTCTGTCTCACTCTCTGATCGGATACCAGTCCCTGTGGCCAAACCCCAAAACAAAGTCGAAAGAAAACAAAGTAATTATGAGCTTGGGAAATTCTGGAAGGAAAGTATCTTTGGACATCTGCTTCAAGCTGCTTCTAGATGATTTGTTTTCCTATACCCCCTCAGTAAATGCTGGCCTTCTTCAGCTCATCTCCACTGATGAAGGCAATGAAAACTCTTCCTTGCCAGCTCCTGGGCGCTGCATCAGTCTGACCCCAAACTTCCCTCCCTTACTATCACATTTTAAATTTATACTTGGATATTTTCTGGTATTTGGATTTCTTCAAACTGCAAAAGACTGGCTCTTGTCCTCTAAGAAACATTCTAGAGCTGCATGATCCAGTACAGTAGCCATTAGCCATATATAGCTTTCCTAATTAAAATTAATTAAAATTTAAGATATTTTAATTAAAATTAGATAAAATGTAAAATTCAGTTCCTCATTTGCACTAGCCACATTCAAGTGCTAAATAGCCACATGTGGCTAGTGGTTAATGTATTGGACCGAGCAGAGATAGAATAATGCTATCAAAGCAGAAAGTTTTACTGTACGGTGCTGCTAGAGAGACACTCTGGATAAAGCAGGAGAAGGCATTTCCATATGGAAAAAAACATAGTGGTGGTATTTATTTTTGGCAGGGGGTGGTGGTATGGGGAGGGGGCACCTTATTTTCTGAGAACGACCAGACTTCAAGTAATACTGCCCACTGGAAAGAGTAGTGACCTGGATTTTTTAAGTCCCTGAGTTTCTTTCCTGGATCCACTTCCCAGGGGAGGTAGAATTAAGGAGTGGGTATATGTAATCTACTTGGATTGCACAAGGAAAGAACCTACATATCCATATAATTTCTTACTTTCTCCTCAAAGAGCAACTTGCCCTTGAAATGCCTCTGATTAAGAGGACACAGAGGTTAAACAACTTCAGCCAAGGCCACGGAAGGGAGAGAGAATAGGCCTAGGAGTTAATGAAAGAGATGGCTGTGGGAGAGAAGTTCATTCTAAGAGGTACCTCCTGTCTAAAGAAAACATGGTAAGAAGGTCTGACAAATGGAATTAGAGGCAGCTCAAGAATTACTCGGACCCGTTCTTTACTGCCTAGAGCCCATGGAGGATAGCAGGTCCTAAACTAAGGTTCTCAGGCCTACAGGTCTAGTTCTTAGAATTATCAAGAAGAAACAGAACAAAACAAAACAAAACAAAACAAAAACATCTAAAAAGTTCAGGTTTTCTTCATCACACAGGTCTTCCTATTCCCTAGAGACAAATTAAATAATGGAGTCATTGATCTAGCCACTGTCCACTGTCTAGGATGGAGACCCACAGTATCTATGCCTATGCTTTGACCAGGGTTTTTTATTTTGCCAGCTCTCAGACCACTGAAGAGTGAGGGCTTTGGGTGTGGTTTATTTCAAAGGACACACGAAGAGAGACTTTCACTGATAGAACCCCCCACTGTCCAATAAAGAAACCCCTTGTTCAGGAGATTTTGGACCACTGCTTTTCAACACTCTTCCAAGAGAAGCAGTTGGTTTTCCTTACCTGACTGCTCTGTGGCAGATTTTGGGTTGTCTTGCGCAGTTGCTTTTGCAAAAACCCCAACTGTGGGCAAACTACTGTCCACAAGACCAATAGCTTCATAGCCAACATCAGGGCCCAAATCACTCCTAAGGAAAGAGAGAGAAGAGGATGTTCTGTCACGGGACTGTAAAGAATGACACGATGAGACATTTTCTCCATGATACTGCACTTCCATGCCAACCAAAGAACTTGGTATGTGCAACAAGAAGAGAAATGCCAAATTGATCTGTTGCCTGCTAGGGCATTTGGGGACCACTGTGAGAAAGCATGATTATCTCAAGCAACTTTTATTTTCCTTAAGAAGCCATTATACATATCATATATCCATACAATGATCTACACTTTCAATTTATTCACGCTTTTATCTCATACCACATTTGGGGAGTGATGGGTTCCCCACATTGACTGTTCATTATCTTCCTTTAACTCATCCTAAAACTACCTTTGAGAAGCTTTAAAGAGTGTTCCATATTTATGGAGCTCAGAATCTGAGATATTTTATGGTTTCATTAACTGACAGTATTTCCTTTTAGCTTTCATTTTTCAAGGCCAGAATGATTTCTATAAAGAAGCACCTTCACCCACTTGGTCATTTTGTTTTAACTATTCTTCTTGGAAACTTTCCCTATCATCATCATGCTCTTCTTAATATGCTAGGAACTTCACAGAATATTTGCAGCACAGATACACCATCGTTTTGTACTCATCTAGGCTACTTAAGCTGTTTTGTTTCTGGTGCTCTACATTTTGTTATCTTTTTGGCCACAGAAGCTCATTAGATTGGTGTCTTTAAGGAACAGTCTACAATGACTTCCTGCTTTCTGTTCCTGGGACCTGACTGACAATTCTATAGCTATGGACTATTTTTTTCCCTAAACGTATTATCTTACATGTGTTGACCCTGAAATCCATTCATTGTTTTTACTGCCCACTCATAAAACTGTGAGTGATCATCCTAAAATGTGCTCCCATCAGCTGAGAATTTCCCTGTTGTGAGGTTTCTAAAATCTTGAAGTTTTTATGTACCTCATCTTTCAAATCAACAAGATGCGAATGTACCACATAAAGCCAGCTCTGGTATTCTGGAATGTCCATTGCTAACTTTTTGCTATCCGGAGCGCTCCTTATATGCCTGACTTTGAACTCCTGATTTTAAGGGTTACATATAAGCAGTGTGCCTTTTTGTCAGCATATTGGGCTCATTGAGATTAGCAGCAAAGAACAAATTAAAATATACTGCTGTCTATACCTAAGAGTACACTTTTCTACCACCTACTATAGTTTGAACTCTGAACTATTTTACCAGAAGTGCTGATACCCTCCCCATTCATTCACCTAGTCTAATTTATGCCAAATGGGATACTTTTACCAGAATGCCACTCTGGGATAGAATGCATGGACACAATATAGAACTTTCCTCCTCTCTGTATAAAGCTAACTGGCCCACAAAGAAACCAAACTATGACTCTGGTTCCATTAATTCTGTATTCTAATCAGTTGAGTTCTAAAGGCACAAAACTGTTACCAGAACATTGACTGATGCCAGTATGGCTTAGCAGCTCCAGTCATATTTTCTCCAGCCAATCTTCCACTCACAACAGCATGGTCATGGTGCTCTACCCGTCTCCTACCCAACTTTATATCGTAGAAGCATGCGGCATCTCCTGCCTTTGGAGACAAATACATTACATGAGCACATGATAAAAAAAGCAAGTTAAAGACAGAACATAAAACTTTTGGGGCTCAAAAAAAATGCTTGTGATGTTAACTAATTAATGTTTTCCACCTATAGGCCAGAATCATATATACACTATCAAAAACAGCTGAGAGTCCATTAAAAAAAAAAAACATAAAACTATTCTATGCTTCCACAAACCTAACCTAAACCTTGTATGCTCCAGCTCATACTTATTTCATCTCATCCTGCCCTTAACAGAAAACGATGATTTGCAGAATATTCTTTCTTATGTGTGGAAACCAGTTTTTAGATGTGACTGCCTATTATCTAGAAATCTTTTCCAAGATAAAATTTTTTGGTTGTTCAGAATTTGTTCATTTGTTCAACAAATATTTATGGAGTACTTATTCTGTACAAAGCATTATACTGTCTGGGTTGCTGAGACAAACCTGACACAGACCTTGCCTACAAGTGTATAACCTAGTTGAAGAAGGTGCAGCATTGCTCCTCACTACAGTGCAATGTAAACAAGCAATGTGCAATGTGAGGGGTACAGATTAAGTGAGTTCAGTGTTTCAAGGAGAGAAAGAACCCACAGCCAGAGGTGAACAAGGCCAGCTTCACAAAGGAGGTGGTATATGAGCTCTCTAACCCTTTGCTCACCTTTGTGGCTATTTGGACTACCTTGCCCACAAGGAGTGTATAACCTAGTTGGGGAAGCATACAATGCTATAGTGTGGAGCATACAAAGTTTAGGTTAGGTTTGTGGAGGCATAGAGTAGTTTTTTTTTTAATGGAATCTCAGCTGTTTTTGATAGTGTATATATGATGCCCTAAAAATCCAACACGTGAGCAATACTGAACTATAAAACACACTTAATGGAATATTATACAGTTATTAAACTGTTTATAGAATCTGAAGCAATGTGGGAAGTACTTAACATTATGTTATGTAAAAAAGAGGAGAACATGAATATTTATACATAGTATGCTTGCTATGACTGTCTGCAATAAAGAAAAAATGCCTATGTGCAAGAAAATGAAGAGAAGGAAATATACCAAAAAAAAAAAAAACCCAGTGATTGTGCAGGTGGTTTCCCCCCCCTCTCCTTCTTGTCTACCTTCCATATTGAGTGTGTGTTGCTTTTATAACAAGTTTTGAAAAATCTAGTATGCTTTATTGAAAAAGAAAACTGTAAGGGAAAAACACCTTTCAAAGTTCCTATGTCCTTAGTTGCAGAGTCCATAATCAAACACGATAAACTTGTAACAATCTATTAATGGGGAAATTACCTCATGGTTTCTACATACAATAACAGATTTTTAAAAACTATTTAAAAAATAGTATTCAAGGAAAAATGAAAACGAGTAATTTTCCTTTATAGAGAATGTCATGAAATAGCCTTATCCTCCATTTCTTGGACTCAAGTTCAGGCAAGGAAAACAGATTAGTCTGAAAGCTGTGTACACTTCCAACAACAATAACACCAGAAGAATGCTAGTTCTATAGGTATGCACGGTGTTCATTTCCTTCATCACTAGCTTGCAGTGTGAGACCATACTTGATTTTGTAAATCAAGCTATTCACAAATTTCTGTTCTCTACACTTGGCCTCCAAATGTTCCAATCCTATTGGGATAAGTTACTGATGCGCTTTAGCACCCCACTGGGCACACTTGCTCCTAGGCTGGGGACAAGGAACCATGACTGGTC
>NW_006436285.1:241726-251910 GCF_000325575.1 Pteropus alecto
AATAAAGAAAAAATGCCTATGTGCAAGAAAATGAAGGGAAGGAAATATCCCAAAAAAAAAAAAAACCCAGTGATTGTGCAGGTGGTTTCCCCCCCCTCTCCTTCTTGTCTACCTTCCATATTGAGTGTGTGTTGCTTTTATAACAAGTTTTGAAAAATCTAGTATGCTTTATTGAAAAAGAAAACTGTAAGGGAAAAACACCTTTCAAAGTTCCTATGTCCTTAGTTGCAGAGTCCATAATCAAACACGATAAACTTGTAACAATCTATTAATGGGGAAATTACCTCATGGTTTCTACATACAATAACAGATTTTTAAAAACTATTTAAAAAATAGTATTCAAGGAAAAATGAAAACGAGTAATTTTCCTTTATAGAGAATGTCATGAAATAGCCTTATCCTCCATTTCTTGGACTCAAGTTCAGGCAAGGAAAACAGATTAGTCTGAAAGCTGTGTACACTTCCAACAACAATAACACCAGAAGAATGCTAGTTCTATAGGTATGCACGGTGTTCATTTCCTTCATCACTAGCTTGCAGTGTGAGACCATACTTGATTTTGTAAATCAAGCTATTCACAAATTTCTGTTCTCTACACTTGGCCTCCAAATGTTCCAATCCTATTGGGATAAGTTACTGATGCGCTTTAGCACCCCACTGGGCACACTTGCTCCTAGGCTGGGGACAAGGAACCATGCCTGGTCCGGCTGTAGTGCACTTACCACCCAGATGTTAGAACGTGCTTGGAGCTCTGCATTTACCCGGAAGCCACCAAAATCTGAGTCTATTTCTAGTCCGCCACTCTTGGCTAGCTCAACATTGGGCTCCAGGCCCACAGCTGCCACTATGTGGTCAGTTTCTACCTGAGGAAAAAAAGTAATTCGATCAATTACCATAGTTTCTATGTATACTTATGGACATAGCAACTGCGCATCATGTCATGAAAAACCCAAGCTTTACAAAAAGATCATTGGTTAACTTTCTCTGGTAAAAAGATTTAAGTTCCATTTCATAAAGTGCCCTCCTTCACATACCCATAACCCATATCATCTGAACAGAAATCTGTCACCCTAGTCAGGTCTTAAAAATCCTTGATAAGACAGGAAGGGGCTATAGGAAAGTGGGTCCCAGGCATCTACTCTGGTTCTTATCATTTTTGTTTTAATTCAGGGACAGTTCATTCAGAAAATCATGACAGGTTAATGGTGGCTGCCAAGAAAACTAATGTACTGGTAACAAATGAAGAAGAATGAGGAAAAAGAAGAGGAGGGCTAGGTCTTCTGGCAGCCTGTCTCCCCCCTTCTTTACCTTCCGGCCGTCTTTCAGCTTGATGAGTAACTTGCCACCGCTGACACCGACTGATTGCACAATAGCATTGGGCAGCACCTTAACACCCTCTGTGAAGGCAAACAAGACCTGAAGCTGAGCCTATGAGCCTACCACCTTCATGAAAAGTAGGGAAGCTGACTAGAGGCATCTCCTGTCATAAAACCAGTAATTATCAGCATGCAGGCACCCTTGGAAAGCTGCAAAAACCTACATCCACAGTTCATTTTCAACATATCTGAGAATCTGGTGCATCAGATTCAGAATACTTACATGAACCTGACTGACTAGAGAATGGGGGAAACATTTCCTCTGCTGGATGACATGGCTTATGTCAAGGGGGTTCCCAAAGAAGCCAACTTTGCATGAAGCCTATCTCAGAGAAAAGAGTGGCCAGCATATGGAAAGAATCTCTCTACCTCGTCTGACTTTTTCCATGGTCCAGTTGCTGAGGTATTCTGGGAGGATCTTTCCCATATTTCCTTTCTCAGGGAAAAGCTGAATCACTTCAGTGCCCAAGGCTTGAGCTAGGAAGAAACAGAGTAGGTATAGCAGAAGGCAAAAGCCAGTCCTAAGACAGAAAGAGAAGCAGCAGGCAGCCATTTACTACACACATGGCAATACTGTGACCCAGGCCAGAGCTCCCATTTGTGGGGCACTGGGGCAGTAGGGCAGTCACAAGGCAAATACAACAGGTGCCAGAACTGTCATCCCTGGATTCGACCACATACTGTGAACTCAGTGCACTTGCACCCAGGCATCACCTTGGACTTCCACAAATGCCTTGCAACTTCTGAATAGTAAGCACCCTCCTGAGAAGATGCCCTGATTTCGCACAGCTGAGAAATAACATTAAGAAAAATGGTTGCCATGAAACATGCAAACTGGTAACTCATGGATCTGTCAAGACACACAGAACCATCGTGTGTCTGAAGGAAGTCTTTGCCTCTATGGGGAGCAGCAGTTCAAAGATACATACACTTCTGTAGTCTAAACTGTCCTTACCATCTCAATAGCTCACTTTCCTTAATATTTTATTTCTAAGGAGTCTTGGCCTACAGGCTAGAAGAAAGGAAAGAAAGCATTGCTGCTCAATTGCTCAGATGACAGCTTTGTGGTCATTAAAGAATTCTTCATCAGAACTAAGATCAGTGCTTAGCTTTTCACCATACAAACCTTAATCGAAGTCTTTCTACTAATCCTGGCAAATGCATCTCTGGAATTTGTGAAAGGCCCAAAAAGCATGTAATATCAGAACAGAGAAAGAAAACTGAGCTCACACTCCAGTACTCACCCTTTCTGCCAAGAGCACAGGCCAGTTCGCTACCAAGGAAGCCCCCACCGATAATTGTAATTGACTTGACTTCACGGGAAATCTTCTCTAAGGTTCTGAAGTCTCCAATCTGCAGGATCACAGCAGTTTAATCCACTGATTTACCAAAGCGGCACAGGATAATAATACCAGGAAATATTTTCCGCTGTCTTTGACTATAGTAATTTGCACATAAATTCTTCTTGTAAAATGTGGCTCAATTATAGCCCATATGATATTGATATAAATTTCTTTCTCCACTGTAACACTCCTTCTAGTGACAATGGTTCTCAACTGGTGGTGGTGTGGCGAGGGTAGACAGTTTTGTCTCTTCACCCCCAGGGGACATTTAGCAATGTCTGGAGATATTTTTGGCTGTCACAGCTGGGGGTAAGGAGATGCTGTTTGCTTCTAGTAGGTAAAGTCCAGAGATGCTGCTAAATATCTGACAATGCATGGGATGGCCCCTCACAGCAAATCCAGCCCAAAATGTCAGTAGTACAGAGGTTGACAAGCCTTGTTCTGTCAAGAGCTTCAAGGATAGTATGGATCTTTTCAAATACCCATAAGAGTGGATGAAAAACTTTAGCAGTTTTCATAAGCAAAGCATGGTGATAAAAAGTAACCCCTCCCCTACTTCCTCACTTAGGTACTCTTAACTTTTCTCCCCAAAGTCTCCAAAATAGAACTTGCAATGAAAAATTCTAAGAGGCTATGAGTTCCAATGACTCAAATGCATCAGGAAAAAACAACTATGAAAGGGTGATTGGAAGGAACTGTAGCAAGCAATAAAAACACAAAATGTATTTTTCTCCTAGGAGCTTGAAAACACTTGAGTGAGGTATGTGAGGTGCAGAGAGAAGTGACTTGCTCAAGGCAAGATAACCAGTCTGTAGAAGAGCCATAAATAGAACTTGAATCTCCCAATTCTCAGGTGGGTACTTGGGGACCACAAGATTCTGCCACCTCTTCAAAACTGACACAGTGAAAGCACTAAAGCAGGCAATTACCTTTCTGAAAAGTGTTGTTCTACTCTTCACCTCTGCTCCAGCTCTATCAATGGCAGACAGACTTCTTGGAGTGCCTCCTGGAAATAAGACGAGGAAAATCCTTTAGTTCAACAAGCAGGAGCTAACCCAAACAATCCCCCGACAAAGGTGATGGTGTAGTGTATGCGCTCCCGCTGGTGCTACAGCAGCAGCAACAGGACAAGAGGCTTTGTTTTACTTCAACTCCCCTTACAGCAGGTTTTGAGAAGCAGATTTGAGAGTCTCTCTTCAAAGGGCCTGCCTTCCCGACAGATGGTCGCAAGGCCTCACTTTCTGCTTCCCAGTTCTCTTCTAGTTTCTCATGAAGATACACCAGATAGCATAGATATGTTTGTTTAAGCAACTGCTTTGGTCTCCTCCCTTTGATTGCTGATTGGAACTGGCAATGAAGCCATGAGGTTATATTACTTTCAGGAGAGAGGGCAGAGGCTAAGCAGGGTGAAAAAAAAGGCAATGTTCTTTAATACACATCCATGCCTTTACCAGAAGGAATGGCAAGGATAATCAGAAGGGCTGTTGATGGGACGCCAGTAGTTAGCTGGGCTTTGCACCAAGACAAGACACCCACTTTAGAGAGTTTGGGTTTCAGTTTTCTTAAGATTAAGTAAAGCCTTCTATACTAAAACTTGAATCAACTATATCAGGGAAGAAAGTCATCTCCAGAAATACTCACCTGTTGCAATCAAGCACTTTTCATAGGTTATTTGAGAACCATCATTAAGTTTCACCATGTTGCCTCTCACATCCAGCTGTATTACCTGATACAGTCGCACACACGTACACAGAAAGATGGAGAGATGAATTAGCTTTTTAAAAAATTTTATTGATATAAATCACTTAACGTAAAATTCACCATTTTAAAGTACACCATTCAGTGGTTTTTAGTATATTCACAAGGTTGTGTAACCATCACCACTATCTAATTCGAGAATATTTCCATTACCCCAAAAAAGAACACTGTACCTCTTAGCCACCAGCTCAATGAGAAGAATTAGTTCTTGACCTAAGGTGATCAATCCTTAAGAAACCACTTCTGAGTAATCATTGGCACCACTGTTTCTGGTATCCAGTTTCTTCAGGTGGTCCTTATTTCCTAAGCAGCCTACATTAGAGGAAGTTCCTACAGTTCCAAAGTTTCTGCCCAATTTGTGGAAATGTAGAATAGGGACAGATTTTTCTGCTTGGGGCTTTGGAATCCTGCCTGACTTTTTTTGTTAGCAACTTTCCTACATCATCCCCATTTTTGCAGGATGCTTTCTCCAACTTCTAGCACTAACTAAAACTTAGTTCCCGCCCCCTCAACAAGACTGCTCATTCCCCTACAATCCTTCCCATCAAAAGTCGAGGAGGGAGGTGTTGGCTGCTGCTGCTTCCAGGTTCTTGTACCCTCATTGTCCTCTGAGGGATGCCAATCTATAACCCTATGAATCACTGTCATCCAGCCACATTCTGGCCACTCCTCCTCATTCACTGAAGACCTGCAAATCTGGCTCATACTTTTCCTTTAAGCCACATCCAGAATCTTATCTTTTAACCTCTACTTCTACCTCAGATATCCCACTCTTTGGTCACAATTCCCCATCCTTCCAGCTTTCTCTCAGTCCCACTGGCATCTATGCTTACCTTTGATTGTCTCTGTTTACCCAGTAGGCTATTCCATCTCAACCTGGCCAATGGAAGATCATCCAAACTGTTCTCTTGCCAGCATCCCTAACTGCATTCCATCCTACTCCTTCCTATGGTGAAAAGCTTCAGCTTTGGAGTCAGAGAGGCTGGGGTTCCAGTCTGTGCTCCACTCTTTACTAGCTGTGAGACCGTTCATTCAAGACATATTTATTGAGCACCTACTATGTTTCAGGCACTGTGCTAAGTCCTGGGGACACAATGGTGAGAAAACAGATACCTTCAGAGTCTAGTAGCTAAGAGAGACAATTTAACAAGCACTACAATCAAGCATGTGAATTAAGAGTGAGAAATGCTCTGATGAGAGCAATATAGATAGCTCTAGGAACATATGACAGGAGAACCCAATTGAGCTTTCCTGAGACAACGACGTACCCAGAAATCCGATGGATGAGTAGCTTCTTTAGCAGACTTTGATTTGTCCTGTGTAAGCTCCCTCTTCAATCCAACCCCACTACTCAACCCTCACACTGCTCACTCTCAATAACCACCCAGTATCCTAGTTTATTGCAAAAACAAGTCAAGCCATTTGATGTGATCTTCCTCAGCTTCCCATAAGGGTTCCCACCTTCTGACCCCTGAATAAAAACCTTACTTCCTTTCTTCCAGCTTCTGGCATTAAGTATCCTCTTTGTTCTGTTTCTGTGCCTGACCCCCACCCCTTCCTTTCTCTCCCAGAACTTTCCCCTATTAGTCACCACTTATCACCTTCACCTCTCTCCTGACACCTTATACTGGCTGCCCATTAATATGCTTAATTAAGTCTGTCCTATCCTAAAAGTCTCACCTTTGATTCTGTGTCCTCCTCAAGCTTTTGCCTAATTATCATCTCCCCTCTCTCATTTAAACTTTTTGAGAGTTTATCAACTTTTTTCTTTTTCTAACTTCACAATGATATCTGAGTTGTTAAATCAAATGGGTCATTTTACAAGTCTTTTCTTACCAGATTTTCTTGCTGCAGTAACACTGTGGATCACACCCTCCTCCCTGAAACTCTCTCCAACCCTAGACCCCGTCCTGGGCTTTCCTTATACTGCCCTTTAACTTCTTTCCTACTCTCCTTAGTGGAGTTAAATGAGAGAGGGGAGATGATAATTAGGCAACTCTTAGTGGACTCTTCTTCTTAAGCCTACCTAAAACTTGGGTTTCCAGGGTTTCATCCTTGGCCCTACTCCTCTTCTGAGTGTAGAACTTGTCCTTGGGAGGCTTTACCTACTCTCATGGTTTCAACTCCAACATGTACATGGAGGATTCCTGAATCTCTATCTGAGACCAGACCCCTCCTCTGAGTGTCAGTCATATATCCAACTTCCCACAGGACATCTGCACAGATATTCCACTTCACACTTAATAGCCCAAACTGAAATTTTATTTCTCCCTTAAACTAGATCTTACTCTTGTAATATCTGTCTCGGGTGGGGATACTTCAGCACCTACCACACAAGGTGGAAAACAGAAAGTCACCTTTCCCTCCTCCTTCTCCCTCATGTTTCACCTTCAATCAATCACCACACCTATCGAGTTTGCCTCATAAGCATGTCTCCAGTGTTCCCCACTCCTTACCACCTTGCTGTTGGGAAGCTATACACTGATGTTAGTTAGTAAGAGCTTGGGCTCTGCAATCAGAATTCTGTAGCCAGAAGGATCTGGGCTCAAATTCTGTCTCCAACACTTATTAGCTATGTGATCTTGGGCAAGTTACTTAACCTTTCTTTAATCTCGATTTGTGTCTCTATAAAATGGAAATAATAATAGTATTTACCTCATAAGATTATTGTGAGGATAAAGTGAGATAATACATGTAAAGTGCTTTAAAACTGTGCTTACAACACCATTATCACCACTACTGACCTAGTTTGGGCTCTCATCATCTCTCACCTGGATTATTGCAATAGTCTTCGAAATGGTCTGTCTCTAGTCTTGTCCCCCTGAAATCTATCCTCCTCACAGCCAATAAGAGTATTACTGAAAATTCAATCCAACTGTAGTATATCTTTGTCTAAAACTCAACAGCTCCCCAGTGCCTATGGGATAAAACTCAAGCTCTTTCACATGACAGAGCTCTCCACGATCAGGCTCCTGCATGACTTCTCAGTTTCATCTTTTACCATTTCTTAATTTGTACTTTCTGTCAGGACCTAGCTGTTTGTGTTTCCCTGAATGAAACATGCTTTTTTCATACCCTTGTGCATTTTCTTAATGCTGTTCTTTTTAACTCGAATGCTCTTCACTTCTAAGGCCTTCATTCCATAACATATCCCATTCTATAAGACTTCTTTGTCCAGGAATCATTCCTTGAAACCATCAGTACACTGGGCACACTTTCTAGTAATTCCCACAACACACTGTGCATATCTTTCTCGCTCCGCATTTGTGTTATGATTATTTATTTATGTTTCTGTCTAATATGATTAGTCTTTAGAGGGCAGGGCCTGTGTGTTTACATATAGGGGGTACTTAATTCATAATGTCTCATTACCAGCTTTTCTACAAACCTATATCCCTCTTCTCTGCCTAACGTCTCCTTATAGAAGAAGTGGGTCTGTCCCTATCATAGGTCAATGCCTCCGTTTGTGATCTGGACCCTATCTACTCTGGGCTTTTCTCCTGATAACCATTACCTCTCTACTGGAATGTTGCCATTAGTTTACAAACACACTGTGGTATCTCCCATTAACAAAAATAAAACAAAACAAAACAAAACAAAACCCTCCCTGGATCCCACGAATGCCCCCCAATAACTGTCCCCATTACTCAGGCACTGACAATATTTTCCATGCTGACATTATACCCAAATTGTTTTACTACCATGAATAATATACATTTGTCAATATCTCATCATCCATAATCCTGAAGAAATCTTAGTGTGGAAAAAATAGGAAGAAGGGAGTATGGAAAAATAGGAAGAAGGAAGAAGGGCAGAGGAGCAAATCAGGAGAGGGAACGGCTTCAGAGTCACGGTCCCAATGATTTGACTTCCCTGGGACAGTTTAGTTAGCATGCTACTCAGGGTTTCAGATCAGTGCTTTCCCCAAAAAGATACACTAAGCAGTGTAAGTTGGTAATATTAAACCTAAAATAACTCGATCCTTCTTTTGATGAAATACAATGGCAGAACAGACATAAATGGTACTGGGAATACAAGTCACCATAGTCGCTGCCCACATGGGCATATACATGGAGCCTGACAAAGGAAGCAGCCTACTAGCCCACCTTCTTCCCGGTGAGGACAGCTACACCACCATTCTCAATGTGAGGCAGGTCTTGAGCAGAAACATAGAAAGAAGGTGGCTGGAAATAGATGCTGCACAGAGAAGAGGAAGAAAATGTTATTAACACCTGGAACTGCTATCGACTTCCCCTATAGCTTTAGTAAAATTGTTTCCATTGTGAAAAACTTTTGGGAACATTTTCCAAAGTAAGTCTTCAAGGCCACTAAATCTTGGTTGTGACTTACTTATACAGAGGTATTTTACATCAGCGATTCTCAACTGGTGGCAATTTTTTACCCCCTTCCCTGGGGACATTTGGACATTTTTTGTCTGTAAGAGCTTGTGGGGGAAGGATGCTATTGGCATCTAGAGGGTAGAGGCCCGGGATGCTGCAAAACACTATTGTAGCGCACAGACTACCCCCATGACAAAGAATCATCCAGTCCCAAGTGTCAATAGTGCCAAGATTGAGAAATGCTGTTTTGGATTTATGTTCTTTTCAAAATTAGAACAAGAAGACTGCCCAAGTAGCTGGTATTCAGACATCCACCAAAATGAGCTGTCCAGAATGGTGCTGGTCAATGGACAACTAGGTCTAGCTCCCGAGATGATTTTGCCTCAAACAGTAAACAGTAACAATGAGATAATAATTGAGGGGTAGCTAAGATAATTTGAAGTATACATCCTGCTTGAGAAAGGAACATGATAGCAGGGTTGAAGGAGGCAGGTAGATTTATAAAATTTAGTCCAAAATCAAAGGGATCATTAAGGAGAAAAAAAATTGGTACTTACAGTTCATGGTACTTAAATCAAGAGATCCGAGCCGTCCTTTAAAAGGAAAAGGCTTCTGGACCTGCATTTCTAAGTCTCCTGTGCAAACATGTTAATAAAGAGGTTCTTCTTTACAGTGTGTCCACTCTATTCCTACGATTCTAAATGTCTACTAGATGCCATAGAACAGTGTCTTTTCTTTTGCTCTTATGAGACATGCCTAGGCAAGTGTAAAGAAGTGACAACATGGGCCGAGCTGATCATTACTGAAGTCTAACATAAAAGTCCAGGAATATAGGAGCATCAGTACTTCGGAGGCCAATATTACACCTTCAGTTGTTCATAGATCAACTTTTATCCCTAAGCTATAACAAGTGCATACCAGAGCGAACTCCAGTGTGCAGCCATGCCATCTGTCCTATGTACTGTGCATGGTTCATGCAAAATCCAGTCATTCCCTGTGCTTAGAAGTTGCTAGTCAGGCCTATTTTACATAAATGAACATACCTTCTCTCTTTTCCATTCCACTGTCTGAATCGTAGTGTCTTTGTGACATTTGGGTCATCTGAAAACCATAATTCTTTTGAAAGAGGAGGCCGCATGTATGGCAGCTCAGGGTCTTCAGATACAATTAGTACCTTTAGACACAACATAATGACACTTATCAGAGCCAAGTCATTTAAGAGGCAGATATCAAAGTGTTCACATTGGCTAAGTGCTTGCAAATTATATCCTCCATTACAAGCAAGATGGTGTATGCCTTACCCTGGCCCCAGGATCCCGAGCCCGGATGGATCTGGCTGCAGCAAAAGCAGCAGGGCCTCCACCAAT
>NW_006436285.1:251946-261994 GCF_000325575.1 Pteropus alecto
AATGGAACATGACTTGGTACCCTGACTTTAGGAACTGGCTCTCCTTCCAGAGCTGTAAGCAACAGAACAGACATGGTGAATTTTCTTAAAGTCTCAGATGACTCCTTGCCACTATTTAAAAAAAATCACCTTGCACTTACCTCAATCCTTTACATAAAGCTAGCAAAACACTGTACCTACATTTATCTTAACAAACTTCACAGCATCCTGATGGGACAAGAAAAGCAAGTATTCTCTTCATTTCATAAGTGACAAATACCCAAAAAAGAAGTGAATGATTTAGCCAATGTCATTCATTCATCAAGTCTATCAGAACTAGAACCTGGCTTAAATATTTATCTATTTCTAAAATCTGTTAGAAAATATATATTAGAAGGCTTCTGCCTTTTGCATTAATTTCCTAATGCCCAACAAAAAAATATCAAGTTCAGTTTCACCTTTTGTTATCAATAAAAGGGGAAAATCCAGTAGGTCAATTGAAGATTATTATAAAATGTTCAAGAATAAGGAGATGTTATTGAAGAAAGCAATATAAATTGCCCACGCAGGGTTGTGGAGCTTATTAAAGGATTAAAACATTCTTCTGTGAAAAACCAAGCCAGTCATGGACAATGGAAGTGCTGTCTAGGGCTATATGCTTTAGGAAAACAAATACATCTTTAACAACTCAAAACCAAAGACTCAAAAGGGGAACAAAACAGATCAAAAGAATTTCCTCACTGAAAAAGGGCCTTCATCTCTTTTCCAATAATTTTCCTTGCCAAGCTTGCTTTTTAAATTTAAAGCTTGCCTCTTAAGAGTCTAATATAAGGAAAAACCAATCATAATTAGCACTAATTTTATTCTCAAACCCAAATTCCAGTCAAACACTTTAACAAATTGCTGCCAGGCCTGGTGTAATATCATAGTTTCTGGAAGCTTATAATCTCATGGCATCTTCGTGTCGACAAGATATCCACAAAGCATAGCATCTAAACTGTTTCTAATTTTCCCTTCATATACTGAACCTCAAATCATACTCACCAGATGATGTGGACCTTTTCTGTTTCTCTTCTGGTGTCAGCCCTAATCCTGAAATTCTTTCATTATATCTTTCTTGATCATCTTTTATAATCTTATAGGCCTGTAGATCCAAACATGGAGAAAATTTATTTCATCATATAGCGAGCTCGTACCATCAGTAATATCATTATCTTCCAATTAAATGAGAAGCTTTTGTCTACATGAGGCAAGTTCTATGTGAAAATCACTAAGGCAAAATTATTTTCTTAAGAAATAAAAATACTGAATATGTACACACTTGGTGTAGAAAGAATATAGGTTAAGCAAATGAAATTGTTCTAGTTTCAGATTTCCTTAGGGTCTATGTGAAGAATTTTCCTCATACTGTATTTAATTCTGAAGGTACAGCTAAAGGAAAAAGAAAAACACTTTACATTAGAAGAATAAAATGCTAGGAAGGGCTGAACTTTATAAAAAGGATTTTGGACTAGCGGGATACTAGCTGTGAAATCAATCTATATGGTCCAGAGTAGGAAGCCAGGACAGAAGATTTCCTGGTAGGCAAATCAATTTTTGCTGGGTACTCAGATAATGCCCTGAAATATGACCTCCTGTATACTAGTCTGATAGAGTAACTAATCTTTCCCTTAATGGTCTGCCCTTTTATGACACTCAGATTTTCATTAAAGGTTAAACACCTTGCTTAAACACCTGTGGTATTTCAAATATACTATGTTCTCTATCCTTTCAAACTGAAGAAGCATATCTTAGCATTATAACTAGTTGTTTTTTAACATACGGTATCAGTTTATTGGATTTTTTTTTAGAATGGTAGGCAAGGATGACTTGTTTTAATTACACTTTTTACTCTTTTGTACCCCACAGGGTCAACGAGACAGAAATTTAAGTGACCCTGTATCAACTGAAATCCCAGATTATTAATTAATTGGAAGAGAAAGGACAATCAGAGGAAGTATTATGTAGGCTCTAAGAATATTTCTATGAGCCTTTTATAGAGCAGCTCATTAGGCAACATACTATAATAAGGAACCTGGCTCCTGAGACCTGGACTTAACGCTTATCAGCCTGGAAACATCCAACATATGATATGAATGGATTAGAAAATTAAGTACTGTATGTTAAAAGATAATGGTTATTCCTTGAATATACCACTAAGTTCACCAAATAAATTGAATTCAACTGGTATTAAGAACGTTTTCTTTAAATCTTGTCATCAGGTATTCTATATAAGTCTAGTATTTACTCATACCCAAAACAAGCAAATATGTGTGTGCATATCTTTTAAGAAAGAGACTTTTACCTAAAAAGATGGCTTAAGCTGGTCAATGTTAGTGAACAGAAAAATAAACTGGGGTTATGTTCACATTGAGAAGGATATGCAAAAATAGCCTAGGCCCTCTCATATCTCCTAATGGCTTCACACATGAGGGGAAGAGCAGACCAAGAAATATTTTGAGGTTTGGTGGGGAAGGACAAGAATAAGGTTTGTCTTATATTTATAATCATATATATTTATCTATTTAGCTTGTAAGTAAATATTCTAATATAAAAATAAGTTTACAGACATACTAAAAATTTACCTTTCCCCCAAGTGTTTCTATATTCCCAGTTTGCACAGATTTCCAATTAGTTACATGAATACATGTAAGGTAAAGGAAAACTACAAATTTATGAAAATATTAGTGGAGATAACTTTTTTTAAAAGATGAATATGGCAGCATTTATCCAACTTAAAGAAATTTGAAAGGAAACAGGTCATTTTCTCAGTGAGGCAACACGATCCTATCAATTGAACAATGGCAAGGGGCCCAAATACTAAATCTCATTAAATGTCCTAAAGGCTATTTAGCTCTGCTCACTGACAAATAATAGGACTTAAAGATGTGCCTGTGATCCTAGTAAAAGTCTCTAACAAGAGGGGAGAAATGCTCACATCCACGCCAATCAGGAATTCCTGTTTGCAATCTAAGCTGAAGAAGTGTTCGAATCAGTGTTTTTCAAACTGAGGTTGCAATCTATTAATAGGCTGTAAAATCAACTTAGTAGGTTATGACCAGCATTAAAAAAAATAAATAGAAGAGAATAGAAACTATTGGAGTATATTATACCTACTGAGTATTATTTTGACATTTTCAGTTTTACATATTTATAGTTATATAATGGTTGCAAGATAAAATGTATTTCTTCCTGTGGATTGTGTGGTAAAACGTTTAGAAAACCACTGGTTTAAAGTACAGACCCTTGGCAAACTTTTCAGAAAAACCTCCTTTATTTTTGGAAGGTAGATTTGGGGGGCAGATAAAAGGCTCCCAGTTCAGGAATTGCTAATGTAGTCTCTATACTTAAATTAGGAACATGTCCTCCTATGAGAGAGAAAAGTTACAAAGGAACACTGTTGTGGACTCAATGCTTGTGTACACCTCAAGCACATATGTTGAAGCTCTAATTTCCAATGTGATGGTATTTGGAGACAGGACTTTAGGGGGGTGATAAAGGTTAAATGGAGTCATAAGAGTGAGGCCCTAATCTGATAGGGCTGGTGCCCTTATAAAAAGAGGAGAGAAAGAGCTCATATTCTTTTCTCCATGTGAGGACAGAGGAGAAGGTGGCCACCTGCAAGCCAAGAAGAGTATTCTCATCAGAATCTGACCATACTGGCACCCTGATCTTGGACTTCCAGTATTCTGACTGTGAGGGAATACATTTCTGTTGTTTAAGCCACCCAGTCTGTGATATTTCGTTATGGTAGCTAGAGCAGATTAATACAAATGCTAAACAACTTAGAGCCATAGCTCATTGAATCTGAAGTCTGATTTTAAGTTAACAGTTCTCTTTAGACTAATACCAATTTCAGAGAAAAAAAATTAAGCCACCTCAGATTACATTTTAAATGATTTAAAAACCTAGTATAAAACTACAGAAAATAGTTTGGTAACAGCTGTAGGTAGACAAAAGCTTATCATTTAACCTAAAACCACTATAATATAGTAGCTTTATTATTACCAGTGTTGGATAAACACAGAAGGCAATGAGGTATTTAACTGAATGGCCTGAGAGAAACTTGTGATTCATAAATATTTTTTTCTTTTCTGTTTTTTTTAGGCGAGGCAACCCTTGGTTGACCTTACAGATTGCAAGGACCTTGTCAGCTTACAATCCCTTATTTTTTAAATTTTTTTATGCCTACAGCACCTGGTCTTCCTAGGTGGTCTCCCATCCAGTACTAACCAGGCCCAACCCTGCTTAGCTTCCGAGATCAGGCGAGATTGGGCTCGTTCAGGGTGGCATGGCCGTAGACTCAGATATTTCTAAGGCAGGAGGAAGCAACAGTGACTGGCCCTATCTTTGGTGCCTGGCATCAAAAGATTTGTTGTGGTCAGCTCTGTGGAGGCCATTCAACTCTGGTACAGTAACATAAGCCAAAGGTTTAATAGGTTTAAACTGTTACAAAAATATCAGATGCAAACATTTTAAATCAATTTTTGAATGAATAAGATGGAACTGATGGGAAAAGTAAAGAAAGTTATGAAATGGGAAAAGTTAAGACTCAGAGGATGGTATCTGAATTATAAATGAGAGGCATTTAAGAAAGCAATCTACAGAAATGTGTTAGCTTATACCACTTCAGCCACTAGTTTGACCAAATAAGATATTACGAAAGGGACAGTGCCAAATGAGTTCATTTTGAAATAGAGGCTGGGGGTGTGTGAGGAGAATATTGCAATTTCTGACTTTTTGGACCTCCTCAGAAGTATTCAATAAAATGCTTTTTCACAATAACAGTAGAGTTGTTTCCCATAAAACACAAAAATTACATTTTACCTCAAATGATTCAAAATGAATGGTGTTCAAGTTATCTTTATTTGTTTATTCAACATTTACTCTTTGAGACTGTCTTGTTAGGTATGCAGCACTAAAGCACAATATAAGTTAGCATCATAAAAAACAATTATGGAATTGGCAAAAATTTTAAAGAAAGGGTTGATGATGAGGATTTATCATCATTAAATGTATGGTTTTAGATATATCCGGTAAGACTTCAGCAGTTGGAAAAATGAGATTTAAGGACTCCCTAGTAACTGACAATGTCCCTTTATTAAATACCCAGAAAACACATGCTGTGAATACTTCATTGTATTCTAATGGATCAAGTTTTCATTAGTGCCATGGTCTCACCCACCCTACCCCAAAATATAATTTAGTGTAAGCATCTTACATAATAAACTCCTGCCCCAGTGACTGTTGCTCCTACAATTAAGAAGTATACTAGTCTGCTGCCATCTTTCCCAGAAGCACCTGTAGACGCTAGTGATCTAGAAGGGTATCCTAGGTGATGACACTGCACAACTGTAGATAAAGATAAGGCCAAGAAAGAAACAAAAGGAAATTTTAAAAAGCACTAAGTATTAATGTAGAAACATTCAACACAAAGGCAGGGATGCATGTTTGGTTACCCTGTGCTAAAAAATTTTTTTAAAATGCTGCTCCAGGATTGGAGAAGAATGTATATTTCCTCAAAGTCTATTCTCTGACAGAGCTCACCTATTTTTTACTCTGATATGACTCATAATTGGCAAGAGCTATCTACTTTACTTGTGCATGTGGGAGTCTGGTCAGGGAATGACAATTTAGATAACTTCAAATAATTTTCATGTTTATTTTAACCTAGTGATTGACAACAATAATTTCACTGTCTTACCAATGTAGAAAGAACTAAAATTAAAATGGTGTTCAACCATTTGCTCTTAGTAAGTAAAACAGATTTCTTCATCAAGGGTGTTGCTATGTGTTATCTAAGTTGGTTCCTCAACCTTACATGATCCAACTTTGGACTGATCTGCTTAGTCACAGTAAACCCTGCCAAGTTAAAACAAATGCATACAAAATAATTCCTCTGTGAGCAACTAAGCTGATCAGAGTTCACTTAAGGAGATATAATTGTGCTATTACTACATAGCAGTTAAAAGCACATTTCCTCACTTCACGCAAACTCCATTCTAAAATTAGAGATACTAGGCCAACTTTTATAATTTAGTCTTTGGGTGAGATTCAAGAATAGTTTTCCTTTTAGGAACATTTAATATTTTGGATTGAAAACTGTTGTTTTTGTTTTTAATGTCTATCTCAACCTAGGGAAAATAAAATATTTGACAAATGGGTCAAAATCAAATATTGTGCTAAGGAGCTGCAATAAATTTTGGCCTATTCACAGGTTAGTGTGTCATATTCAAGAGAAAAGGTACAATTTTTTGGTAATTGGTCAAACCTAAGAAAACACAGTGGCTTTCAAGTAAAGAGTAAAGAGACAAGTGAAAAGAACAAAGATAATCAACATGAGATTAAGTTTCAGTCATTCCCAAATCGGCTCTCATAGATATTAGGCAGTAGGCATGTTAAAGAACTTATTGGATATTTTTCCAAAAGGAGAAAAGGGAATTAGTTGCAAAAGTTTTAAAGCAGAGTAGTATTGAGTCTATTAATGGGAGCTGTTGGGCAGCTTCTTTATACAAACTGCTTTTCTACTTACATATGCACCAGCACCTATTGTTGATAAGCCCACAAAAAGGACTAACACAGAATTATCGATTTTGCCCCCTGATGAACCAGGGCTAGCCATTTGTCTTGTCATCTGGAGTTCTAGAGGAACATGCCATCGCTGGAACAAGTTGCCTAAGGAACACAATTTATTAAGACACACACATACAAAAATAAAATAGTTAATACATGTTTATGACTAAATATCAATGCATTGTATAAGTCAAGACTTACTGCCCACTGGGCTGCATGACGTTCACTGTTAAATGACCAAGAAAAGAATCATCGAAACTGTACACACAAATACAACAGATATTAGAATGTACACTCTTAAAGTGGTTAGACTTTTTAAGAAAACAGTTTAATGCTACTCATGCAGGAAATTTATAGCTTCAAGAAAAGATAATGAAAAACATATGCGCAGTTATCAAATACTCTCTTCACTTCTTCACTATGAATGAAGTAAACACAGAGAGATGACAGAACAGATATAAAAAAGTTAACTACAAACTACCTGGGACATTATAACAACCACTTAAGGAGTAATTTAAACAGTTGGCTTAAACTTAAACAAAATAATAAAACCTTGCCACACAATCTAACCAGGACACAGTTCAGTCTTGCGTGAAAGGTACTATGTCTTGGAAGATGGAAATGTTAAAGCACAGAAGAAAATCAGAAAAATAAAGTTTAAGTGAATATATATCTCTCCCAAAGAAATGAAGAATTCTGGACTACGAAGTATTTTTTAGAACAACAAAATTTAAAATATCTACCAACTACTTGGCTTAGTCCTCCAAAATAATACAAAGATTATGTCAATATAAAACTCTGTGAAGCTATGCAATAATCATAACAACTCTTACACACGGAAATGTAAGTTTCCTAGATTTCTTTCTCCAGGAGGATGCTGACATCAGAACCTTCTGTTTGTGACAATCTTTGTGTTAACTATTGACTTAGAGCAGGAGTTCACACGCTTTCTCTGTAAAGGACCAGATAGTAAATATTTTCAGCTTCGTGGGCCATACGGTCTCTGCTGCATGTTTTGCAAAAGCAGCCATAGACAATGTATAAATGAATCGATGTGACTGTGTTTCAATAAAACTTTATTTATGGACACTAAAATGTGAACTTTAAACAATTTTCATGTGTCACAAAATAATCTACTTTTTATTATTTTTCAGCCATTTAAAAAATGTAAAAATATCTTAGCTCGAGAGGCCTACAAAATCATGTGAGTTTGGCCTGTGGGCTGTAGTTTGCTATCCTGAGGTAGAGCAGTGTTTCTAAAACTTGCATCAGAATCCACGGAGAGTTTCTTAAAGCACAGATAGCCACCCCCAGAGTTTCTGAGTTAGGAGATTTGGGATGGGGGCTCACAAATTTGCCTTTCTCATAAGCATCTAGGTGATGCTGCTGGTCTGTACTTTAAGAACCACTGGTATAGAGGCAGGTTGATATGTTCCTGGTCTGAACCAGCTTTAAAAGGTAAACAGAATAGGCACTGGTAGTAGCATTCCATATGTACTTATGGAGATCAGAAACAGGGAGCTTTCCCCCTTGCTTTTACAATGTCAGGGCACAGAGGGGTAAAAACAAATCCAATACAGATATCCAGTCTCTTACCTGAAATCCTTGGGAACATGCGTATTCCAGAAGTTAGAATTATTTGGTCTTAGGTATATAGTGCATATACCATATAGTAAGTAACACCCAACAACCCACAGTCACACACATTTATGTTTCTATGACCATTCGCACTGAGTATGATGAATAAAAGATTTCAAGTAGCCTCTCTCCAGTTCAGGTCAGGTTTTACTGGCAAATGAATTATAAAAACTTGAGTTTTAGTCTAGTTTGATTTCTGAATTATAGGTAAGAAACTATGGACCTATACTCTTAAAACTAAAAATGTATTTTTTCTTTACTGTTTTTTATTTCTTACCTGCTTTAGAATCCTTCATCACCATGTGAAATAAAATGGTTTATATTTGGAAATAACAAATCATGAAAATAAAAAACATGTGCAAGGGTAGAGAAGCTTACTTCAATCTGCACAAGCTTTTGATTTTCAGAAGTCCATAAAAATGATGAAACATCAGAAGTAGAAAATGACAACTCTCAGAGCTCAAAAAATGAAACTGGGTAGAAAAAGTTTTACATGGTTAAGTTCAGTTCAATGAAATCTGTTTTGTTCTCCACTCCACTCCAAGTTTGCTTACTGAAATGTTTCTTTTTTTAAATTGTTTATCCCTCTAGAAGATCCTAAATCCAGAAATTGTAACTTTATTTTAATATAATACTAATGTGTTTATTTTGTTTTTGCTTGCTTTTTACAAACTGATAAAACTAAGAGTATAGATTTGGGAAAGTTCAGCAGTTTTTGCCTCAATATGCCCCTTCCCCCCCAAAAAAACATTTAAAAGTAAACAGATTTTTTAAAAAAGTAAATTGGTTAACATTTAAACTACTGCCTGAAAAGAAATGTAATACAACACTATTATCATTAATAAACTAACGTTTTATATACCCACAAAGTGACTTTAATTTTGTAAAAGGTGATAAATATTGTATGGATGTTGATATTCCCCACCAATTTTCTATTACCCATAAAATCACTCCTATACCTCTCTCAAACCCAGGAGCTTCAAAATTTTAGGAAATTTTAAATCACAACCGAAACATGCCTTCTCACTTGTCTTACTAACATAAGAAAGTCAACTTACTCCTTGACTTCTCATTATTGCACCAGTCTACTTGTTTTAGATTTTCTGTAGTCAGACCACACATGGAGGTAATACTTTCTCATACTTAGGATTCAATTCTTTTTTATTTGATACATTTATATATTATAATATGATTGTAATTTTAGCGATAATTGGTATCTCTATCATGTCGCATTACCATTTACTTTTAGCGGATGGAATAATTAAGATCTAGTCTCTGGGCAAGTCTGATGATTATAATACAATATTGTTGTATATATTTACTATACTGTGCAAGGATTCATTTCTTGAATTGTTACACAGAACAGTGCCTAACATGTAGGTGTTTGCTCAATAAATGTTTGTTGAATTAATGAAGGACTAGAAATTCTTCCCAATTCTAGTGATAAGGACTGAACATTTTGAAGAATTCTTTGCAATGAAGTTTTAACCAGATCCCATTTATTTCAAGTTGCTTAATAATAAGTCAGTAATCTCTAATCCCACAGACTAGCATGAGAATAGTAACCAAATCATCACCAAGTTCATTTCTGTATATTTTATAATTTCCTGTTTTTCCATAACTCCAGAAAGCATTTCCTAGAAAGGTGCCATACAATTGAAGCACCTAAGAATCTCAAATGGTTAAGAGGTCTATATGCTCTTGAGTCTTGGCGTCTGAATGTCAAATCGATTTTTCTGACATGGATAAAACACAGGAAAGGACAAGCCTAGATAATTTGTTCACTGTAAGGAGGGGCCTCTTTATAAGGAATCCAACA
>NW_006436285.1:262125-272966 GCF_000325575.1 Pteropus alecto
ACCGCTCTTAAAAAAAGTCACCAAAGGAAAAATAATTTACATGACCAAAAAAAGAAAGAAATTTAACTATTCTGCAAAGTTAAGTCCTTTACTGTATTTGGGCTCAGTCACTGAGAATTTACTATGTGCCAGAGACTGTATAAAGTGCTAAGGACACAAAAATAAATAGGACATAATTCATGTACTTAGGTAGTATATAGTTTAGGAAGGAAAAATGACTGACATTATTCTGAATATCAGAAAATGTGCTTGATACAAATCATAAGAGACTCAAGGTCACTCAGTCTGATTTATTAATCCTTATGTCAGTGGAACAGAAGAAAAGAGTCATTATTCATTCAAAACAGTAGCCCCAACTTGACTGATCATAATGCATTACATTGAAAGGCTTGTTAAAATTCCCAGATTCCGGTCAAGATGGTGTAGAAGGTAGATGCTGTGCTCACTTCCTCTCACGAACACATCAGAATTACAACAAAACTACAGAACAACCATCATTGAGAGTCACCTGAAGTCTAGCTGAACATAAGTCCTACAACTGGGGACAAACATAAAAGGCCACCTTGAGATTGATAGGAGGGGCGGAGATGAGGAATGGGCTGTTTCCACAACAGCGTGTGGCGGTCAAGAATCAGGAGGGTTACCTTGGCTGCAAAACCCCTCTCTACCCCAGAGGAGCAAGGGGTTCTAGCTCCATACCTAGCTCCCCAGCCCAGGGTTCCAGTGCCGGGAAGAGAAGTCCCTACAACTTCTGGCTGTGAAAACCAGCAGAGGTGGTGGCTGAGCGAGATGGAAGGCCGAGGGAATCGCAGACATTCCTCTTAAAGCCCGCACGTGGACTTAACCACTGTCGGACTCACTCACTCTGAGCTCCAGCGCTGGGGCATCACTCAAGGAGTGCCAGGGACATATGGGTTGGAACTGAGTTGTCTGGTTTCACAGTGAGGGCTGGGGTGGGGCGGCTAGCTTTCTCCTGGACAGAAGTGTTAGCAGAATCCATTGTTCCTTTGTTGAGCCCTCCCCACTCCTGGCATGTTGATGCAG
Source organism: Pteropus alecto (assembly GCF_000325575.1). Taxonomy (NCBI): domain Eukaryota; kingdom Metazoa; phylum Chordata; class Mammalia; order Chiroptera; family Pteropodidae; genus Pteropus; species Pteropus alecto. The sequence continues at coordinate 263,170 of NW_006436285.1, forward strand.
GTAGCCGCCATATCTGAGTTTCCATCAACCTGGATAACACTGGTCACCTTGCCCAGGTGATTCCCTGAGACCCCGCATCTCCAAATAGCAGGCCTACCCAAGCTGCCTCCCCTGTTTTTTTTCCATACAAATGGCCTATCTTGGCTCATGCTGTGGACTCTTAAAGGCTCACAAAACCCACAGAAACAGAATCTGGTCTTGGTGTGCCCCATACCTCTTGCTGAGCAGCCCCAAGCCCATCGCTAGTGGCAGCCAGCCTCAGTTCCTGGCTTGGCCATTCAAGACACCTCTAAGCCCAGCATGGGTGGTAACCATCTGCAGATTGTTTGGTGACTCTGACCAGGTGGCTACAGAAGTGCACAGGCTGTGGGTGAACTTGGCCTGCAGCTGGGCCCCTTCCAGGAGGCCCTGGGGCCAGCATACTCAGTGGTCTACTTTAACTAGAGCTGGAGTGCCACCCAAGGCTGCATCTGAGGATATACATGAAGGGAAGAATGGACAGGCACCAGAGCCCTGCTAAAGTGAATCCTGCTCCATAGGGTTGGCCCCTCAACAGCCAGTCCTCACAACTAATCGGCCCAAGAGTCAATCCTCCCATCTACGTGCAAACAGCAACCAAGGCTCAACAACAACAAGAGGACACATACAATCCACACAAAAAAACACATCTGGAGCACCCGGATCAGATGACCATGGAAGACTATGTCACTTGGTCTCACAGTACACTTACTACACAAAGCCACTCTACTAAGACCAGGAGACTTTGGAACCCTACCTACTACACAGAACAAACTCGAGGAGGCAGCCAAAATGGGGAGACAAAGAAACATGTCCCACATGAAAGGACAGAATTAAGCTCCAGAAAAAGAACTAAACAAAATATAGACAAGCAATATGTCAGATGCAGAGTTCAAACACTGGTTATAAGGATGCTCAATGAACTTAGAGGAAGAATAGATGAACTTAGTGAGAACTTTAACAAAGGGAGAGAAAACGTGAAAATGGAGATGGAAAATATAAAAGAGAACCAGTCAGAAATGATGAACATGATATCTGAAATGAAGAGTACATTAGAGGGCATCAAAAGATTGGATGAAGCGGAGGACTGAATCAGTGATTTAGAGGATGGGGTAGCAGAGGACACCCGACCAGAAGAGCAATAAGAAAAAAGATCCCCCAAAAAAGACCAATTAAGGGGCCTCTGGGACAATATCAAGCATATCAACATTCATATCACAGGGGTACCAGAAGGCGAAGAGAGTGAGCAAGAAATTGAAAATCTATTGAAAATATGATGGAAAACTCCCCTCACTTGGTAAAGAAAATAGACATACAATCCCAGGAAGCTCAGAGAGCCCCAAACAAGATGAACCCAAAGAGGCCCACACCAAGAAACATCATAATTAAAATGCCAAAGATTAAAGACAAAGAAAGAATCTTAAAAGCAGCAAGTGAAAAGCAATTCGTTACCTACAATGGAGCTCCATAAGACTGTTAGCTGATTTCTCAACAGAAACTTTGCACGCAGAAGGGCTTGGCACAAAATATTTAAAGTGATAAAAGGGTAAGATCTACAACCAAGATTACTCTACCCAGCAAAGCTATCATTTAAAATCGAAGGATGGATAAAGAGCCTCTCAGACAAGGAAAAGCTAAAGGCGTTCATCACCGCCAAGCCAGTATTACAGGAAATGTTGGAGGGACTTTTTTAAGAAGAAAAAAAATATGTATCAAAAATATGAATAATAAAATGGCAATAACTACAGACCTATCAACAAGTACTTTAAATAAAATAGAGTGGCTAAATGGATAAGAAAACAAGACCTTACATATGCTGCCTACAAGAGACTCACTTCAGATCAAAAGACAAACACAGACTGGAAAGTAAAGGGAAAGAAAAAGATATTTCATGAAAATGGAAATGAAAAAAAAAATCTGCGGTAGCAATACTTATACGAGACAAAACAGACTTTAGAAAAAAGGCTATAACAACAGACAAAGAAGGGTCAAGTAATCTCACTTCTGGGAATTTATCTGAAGAAACCCAAAATACTACTTTGAAGGGACATGTGCATCCATATGCTCATTGCAGCATTATCTGCAATAGCCAAGATATGGAGGCAATCTGGGTGGCCATCAATGGATGAATGGATAAAGAAAAGGTGGTACATATATACAATGGAATAGTACTCAAGCATAAAAATGAATGAATGAATGAATGAATGAATGAATGAATGAAAGAAATCTTGCCATCTGCAACTGCAACAACATGGATCGATCTAGAGGGCACTGTACTGAGTGGAATAAGTCAAGCAGAGAAAGACAAAGGCCATATGATTTCAGTTACATGTGGAATCTAGAGAACAAAATAAATAAAACAGAAACAAACTCATAGTACACGATGACATTTTGAGGGTTGTCGGATGGCAGGAGTTTTAGGGGGATGGGTGAAAATAAGGAAGGGACTAAGAAGTAAAAACTGGTAGTTACGAAATAGTCATGGGGATGTAAAGTATAGCATAAGGAACATAGTCAATAATGTAATAACTGTATGGTGTCAGATTTATCAGGGTGATCACTTCGTAAGTTATATAAATGTCTAATCATTGTTGTACACTTGACACTAATATAATATTGCATGCCAACTATAATTGAAAAAAACATGTAATGTGCTATGCAAATGTATTGACCACATACAAAAGACTGTGTAGGTATTGCATAAAATCTCACATGTGGCATCTCCGGTTGCCTGAATATTTAAAATATTTATTGTGTGTGTATTCATTCCCAGGCCTCTCTCCTGGAGATTCTCATTCAGTAGGTTTGGGTGGGCCCTCCATTGGATTTATATGATCAGGCAACTTTGGAAACATGATCTAGAAGAAAGTTACAATATGCAGCAACTCTCTTAAAATATTAGAAAATATAACATATTAACTGGTTGCAGAAAAAGCTGACTTGCTAAAGATTTTCTTCTGGAAAGCTTTGCCTCAACAGAAAAGAGTGAGGTAAGGCTCATCTTCTAGGCCTCAAAAACAAAACAAAACAAACAAAAAAACAGCATCACTTGGCAGTGTCCAGGAAGTCTGGATTCTTGCCCACAAGGAGTTCAGTTTCCTTTTTAAGGAGATGAGAAAGATTCCGAATAGAGAAAAATGTTTGCACATTTGATCCTCAGGTGATCACCTTGATCACATGGGCAGCACAATGTTTGAAGACCAAATAAAATATTACAGAACAGAAAATATCTATTAGCTAACCTATCTGCTCCTCAGTTCTGAATGCAGACATAAAGTGGTGACTATCAATTACCTTCAATAATTTCTGGAAAGAGACAGAGCATCCAAATAAGGTAAATAAATAGTAGCAATAAAAGTTTTAAGGCAAAAGGCAACACATAATGGAAATGAACCTGACAATGGTGACAGATGTGGATGAGATTGTTTCAAGGTAGATTTAAAGTTTGCTAACATCCTGGCAAAGAATTGAGGTGGGGAAAAGAAAAATAAGGGGAGGGAAATGGAATATCAACAATGTCTCTTCTCCACCAACGCAAAAACATATGGTAGATGCGACTATGTGAAAAAGAAATCAGATTAAAAGCAATTAGTAATCGGCCGCAAAACAGGATAAATTCTTAAAATGATAGAATCATTTCTTTTTGAAATTGTAACCTCAGCCCCACACATTTCTAAAGGCATATGATGGTACTTTGGTGAAAATAGGTGTATACAAAGAGATGGATAGATATGTCAAGAAGTTAGAATATATCCTACGGCAGACTACCTTCATACAAAGTCATATATTCTCCAGAAGATTATATGTGAGTGTCCTTCATACAAAGTCACGCAATGAAAAAAAAAACATTTTGAGTCTAATTTTTCAGTACTAGTTCTAATATCATCAACCACCTTCAAATGTCTAATAAATCAATTTAACTTTGAAAATTCATATTTAATTGATGAGAACGTTTGGTCAGACTTCAGAATGCTGGTAAAAGTTGTGAGTTTTAAGCAAAATAAATACACAAAGTCTTGAAAGGCCAGTGTGGATGAAAACCTTCAGCTTGCCTAAGTTTCTAACTTCTTATGGAACTTGCATACAGCACCCTCATTTCATGGCACAAAACCCATACAGATGACATCATAAACGAGGTATTAGTCTAAAAGCTAAGACTAATTAAGTTCCAAGAACAATATGTCTTAGGACTTACTTCTAATACACCCATCAGAAAACATTTTCTTGAGGAACAGCAACGGGGAAAACTGTTCAAATGCACATTTCCAAACATAAAAATCTAAGGAAAATATTTTCCATTTTATATTTTTAAAATATTCTGAAGGTGGTTGCACATTGGAAAGGCCTCAAGAATAACTTCTGACATTGAAAATGTGAGTGTCCTCTGGTGGTCATTCAAAGATCATTGATTAAAAAACGAACAAACAAATCGCATCTCCTAAGGTGGATAATTTCTTACTCTCATGAAGTTGTGCAGGTTGAAAATGAGCAGGCTCAAGATCTGCTCAGATAAATCCAGATACCTGATGAACAATGGGCTGAAGAGAAACCAGATTGATTCTTAAAGTTTTTGAGGTCAAACTTTAGGAAGCAGTGTGGAGTTGTGGCAAGTGGATTAGGGGCATAGAGACTGGCAAACTATCCTTTTCTCGACCCATTAATTGGGGGAGTGGCTTTGGGCAAGTAATTTCACCTCTCTGTGCCTTGGTTTATTATCTACAAAATGAATTGGTAGAACTTTACCACAAAATCCCTTCCAGCTCTAAAATTTGATGAAACAACTTGGTGGGGGCAAATATAATGCATTCTGCAAACTGTTTCTTTGAAGTATTAAAGACCACCAAGAATTACACTGACCAGACAGCTCAAATTAATTCTGTGTCAGCTCTCCTGTTGTCTGGGACACAACCGACTGACTCCTTAGCTGCCTGTGCTGCACTGTTTCTGTTTTCACAGGCCATTCACCAAGCACTCAAATCTATGGATCTCATCTGAGGTTTGGAAGGTAAAGCAGGTAATACCCTCATTTACATAAGGAACTAAGACGTGGGGCTTAAATGTCCCGTTTAAAGTCTCATTAGTAAATGACAAAGTGTACTCTATCTCATTGCTCTAAAAAGGCAGACGAGGGGTGGCCTGGAGGTGGCATTGAACAATACTTTCCCTGAACAGCAAACCCTCCCAGGAAAAGGCCTCAAGCCTTTTGGGTTCAAATCCCTTGAAGGTCAGGTCAGCACGGCTTGCAAAACTCATGGTTTGTATCCCGCCAACTCGGAATTCAAGCGATTGTGAGTGTGGTAAGTTTTAGCGGGGGTTGGGGGACGGGGTGAGCTGCGAGGCAAATGGAGCCTATACAGCCTAGACCCTTGGTCTTCGAGGTATGGGTTATGCCCGAGATAGGTCAGTCACCTGGGAGCCGGTTCCTCTGCCTCGGGCCTCGGACGCACACTGTCCGCACCAAGGGTGCCAGCTTCTGCTTTAAAGCGCCCGCCGCCAGGCCTCCACACCGGAACATTTCGGCAACCGCTACTCTGGACCTCTTTCCTTTCTTCTCACGCACCGACAGACGGGTCAAACACAGTGGGCCCCGGCCAGTCCCCCCCCAGGCCCCCGCTCCCTTCACACGCACTCCTCGCAAGCTCCTCCTCCCAGCTCCGGGTGGGCATTGGACAGTTAAGCTTGCCTGCTAGTGCAAGGGAAAAGGAAGCGCGACTGGAGGCCTTCTGCGCAGGCTTAGTACTCAGCGCCGCATTGCGATTGGCCCGCACGGAGAGAAGATCTGCGCATGTGCTTAGCTGCCTGCACGCTTGCAAAGTCTGCCGCCCGGCTTGCTTGTAAGTTTCCACGAGTTGGTGACTGTGCGTTCCGCTAGGCGAGTTCGGAACGCTGTCCAAGGAGGTACCCGTGGGGCCATTTTGCCTGGCTGTTGTGGCGGGTGCTGCCGCTGTGTCGACAGAGGAGACTGATAACAGTACCTCACGAAGCATGGCCCCTGCACCGAATTTTGTTTTGGGCCACTCGCTAGTGAGTACTAAGCCTTCCGGATTCTCTGGCTGGAGTCCACTTCCAGTCTTACCATAGGTCTGAGCCGGGGCTCCTGACTTCCCAGCTTCAGATTGGATATCTGTCCTTTACAAATTGCTGGCACTTTCCCACCCAGCCCCTTTTCCCCCGGGCGAGTATTTACTCCGTGCTCTGTTTCCCCATATCGCTTTTTATAGTGTGCAATTCTGAGTCCTCGATATTGTACCAGGTGCTGTGGGTAGTCTTCTGCTTATTATGGCTTCTGTGTTTGACAGCAGGTGCTGGCAAAAAGCGTTCGTGCTCACTAGACTTTCTGTGAGAGAAATCCTCAGCAGGACTTGTGAGAGGAGTCGTGAGAGAAGTAGTGTAAATAGGTGTTTTGATTCTACCAAATGTAAGCTAAATTGGAAATAAGTTTTTGGCTGTATGCATAACATAACATACGCTTTTTTCCAGCTTTTGGGTTACATATTCATTTGACAAGTATTTATTGAGCACTTGCCACGTAGACAATACTATAAAAGGGGTCCTGGGGGATACGAAAAGTATAGGAAGTGGTAGTGTCTAATTGGAGAGATGACATATACTGGTCATTCTGAATAATAAATAATATCTGATGTAGTGCCAGAGCAAGAGAACAAGAGTATGAGATGGAAATGCTATGCAAGGACTTCATGCAAGAAGTGTTACTTGAGCCTGTATCTTGAAGGATGAGTAGTGAAATTCAAATAGTGGAGGAGGAGTGATATTTCAGATAGTGAATATACTAGGACCAAAGGTAATGTTTTTTGTGGTTAAACAGCATTGATTTTGGATCTAGTTTGCTCCAGGTTGAAACTTGGCTCTACCGCTTGGACAAGTCACTTAACTGTGCCTCACTTTCGTCATCTACCAATCTCTCAGGGTTGATATGATGATTAAATGAGCTAATATTTGTAAAATATCTTAGAGAAAGCACAGTGCTTTTTAAATTAAAAGGCTTAGAAGTATAAAAGAAACAAAACCCAGTACATTTTCAAGACACAATGGCAGAGAGTACATACTAGGAAGTAAATAAGGACAGATTAATATGGTGGGGCCAGATTTGAACTAGCTGGAGTTTGGCCCCAGTCTTGTAGATGATGACATTATTATTGGGTTTTAGCGGAACAGGGATAGAGACTGAAATTACAAAGGCATTGTTTTAGGAAGTTTAACCCAGATATCGGTCTTTACTGGGTGAAAATGACCCGGGGTTCCCTTAGTAAGAATAATGTTTAGAAGTGCAAGCGATGAATAACTTTTTACCTAGGGCTGCTTTGGGGAATAAATAGTGAAAATATCAATTCCACAATAAGGTAAAATTTATTTGCATTTAATATTTTAAAGGCCTCACAGACATTGATATTTATTGCTATTTCTAAAAGCCAATAATAAACATGGTTTGATTTTGAAAAGTTAATCAGGCAGCAGTGTGCAGTGGCAACTCAGAGAGCTGGAGCTGCAGCAACTTCCAGGGTGCCTGGGACCTGCCCACAGCCAGAGAGATCGACCCAAGGAAGCAAGACCAGGTTGCTGCCACAACTGTCACCACTGGGTGCTCCTGTCTGCCAGAGTCAAGCTACCTGGTCTTCCCTCAGCTCTGGCCGCCTCAGCCTCAATAAACTGAAACCAGTACATGTTTGGCTGCATCTCTCTGGGCCTCCCAGTTGGCTGCGCTGGGATGAATAGATCCAGAAGGCAGCAGAGGCCTGAACGTGGGTGTGGAGGACTTGCAGGTAGAGAAATCCAGAAGCTTTGAAGTCACAAGAAGAGAAGAGACTGCAAGAAGTGAAGGCAAGGTTTGCCTGTGAGAATGTCTTCTGCCTTCAAGTGTCAGAGATAGGGTCTGGAGAACTGGCTCATTCATGGTCATTTTTATAGTCTCTCACAATAAGCCTCATTTTTGAGCAAAGTTTGATATAATTATTTAGTTTCACCAAGGAAAAACAGCATCAACAATAAAATAATGGTTTATGGTTTGAGGTAAAAGAAAGTTAATCATATTTGTTGGTGAAAGAGGCTTTGGAAAACACCATCAAAATCGTGATGATAAGGCACCTATGAAAACAACTGGGTATATTTGAAAGACAATCATTTAATGCACAATTAACAAAGAAAAGGCGTTGTACAGCACTTTAAATTTATTTTTGCAATAGGTGCAATGATGTAGCATACTTATCCATTTAATTAAAAATAATATTTCTTTTTTTTTGCAAAAGCAATATACACACATCGAACTAACTCCAAAAATATAAGTGGAAGTTCCCAAAAATCTTATCCCACAGAGATAACAAACACTTTTTATTAGGGCATGGAACCATTTCGAGATACTACATTTCCAGAAGTTAATGTTTATACCTTACAAATATGTGAACTTTCAGACTTAGTGATGAGTTTTTGCTAGAAGCATACATCTAATTTTATTATGTAGATGTAATTTTTTTATATCGGAAAGCTAGCATTAATTTGGGATATGAATTAGTAAAGCTTCTTTCCACTCTACCTATTGGATATGCCTAATTAATAGGTACCTCCCCACCTTTTTAATAGCTACTCTTCTGTAGCTAGTGATCACCAGGAGCATTAGCTTCAAATATAGACGAGAATGATGCTGGGAACTATTATCTAGATATCAGCCAGTCAAAAAACTAAAATACTATACAATGATGATTGCTATTCACACTGTACCTTGGATTATCCAACTAAGATTAGATCCTTCTCGAGATGGTTTTAATATTGAATAGTATAATTTAGGTTTTTAGAAACGAGTGACCCGCATATTTGCTAAAAGAGTTAGCTATAAATATGTCTTACTCAACTGAAAAGCTTATGAACTGGAAGACCCCATTTCCCCCAGCCATTTTGAGTAACTCAGAATTAGCTGAACATTTGCTTACAGATCTATCATTGATGCACTGAATTGTTTTTCTCATAGTGAGAATGGATTTAGTCATGTTTGTCTCTTCTGTAGGTCAGCCTCACACATGAATAAGATGTCAGCTCACTTGTGCTGCTGGAACCCCTGACCTTGTTCACATTAGCAAATAATTCATATGTTAGTACTATTGGCATATGTCAGTATTACCTTAGCCTATGAAATATGTGGAAGGATGTTTAAAGTCTTAAAAACAAAAGTAATGAGATACTTTATCCTGTGTAAATAATACCTCAGTAAAATTATTTCAAACAGATTCTGAACCCTCAAATCACTTTCAGGAAAGATAATACTGGTCTTGACCAAGACGTGTGATGCTTAGTAAGCTTTGGGAAGCTGCCCTGTAATACTGTAAGAAAGTTCTATTCGCTTATCTTCTTCCAAGCATAATTTAAGCTTCTGGCAAATTAGACCCAACCACTTTGTTCTACATTCAGTCGCAGAGGGGTGAGCCCTCCTAGGGGTTTCCAATTCCTTTGGAAATTCCACCATTCTGGAAGGAGTTATGATTATATGGAGGGCTCGGGAATGGAAGACACTGTGAGGTTTATGCCTTGTCCCAAGATTCTTCCACCTGGTCCTGGAATGGTTAGCCCTGGAAACAAAGTCCCCTTATGCTGGAGCTGCCACTACTAGCTTCTCCCCTTCTATTATCCCCTGCACGGCCCTCTCCCGCAGCAGGCCCTCCCCATTGGCCAGCCAAACACAACTGACAGCAGCAGCCAATAGAAGCTGCTCTCCTGAACATTCCGAGGATGGGTGCTCGTGGTGTGATGGGAGGAGGTTGGTGCCTGGCACT
>NW_006436285.1:273210-278835 GCF_000325575.1 Pteropus alecto
AGTGTAGTGTTGCTCCGAGGTTGAAGTGCTCCAGAGATGTCTTAGGGTGCAGCTCTTTGTCCTTCCCAGCTGTGCTCCTGGCCTGCTGACCCCTTTGCACTCTGAGAAAGTTGAGGTGGGGAGCCTGCGACCTATAAAATTAATGAGAACAAGGAGAAAGGAGGACAACCCTACAGTCCCCCTTTCCTCCGTTGGCTTCCTCCCTGCGGTGTGTCCCTGAGGTCTAGGCTGGGGAGGGTCTAGGCCGAGGTACGGCAACAGTTGTGGCGCGGCCGCATGCTCAAAAGTCCGGTCTAAGGGCAAAGGCAGAAGGAGAAGGCTCAAGGCTTGCAGTCTCTCTTCCATTTCTCCTCCCTGCCTGGCTTTTGTATTGGTGACTCGGAGCTGCGGGGAGGGTGTGTTGGAGGAGGAGAAGGTAGACGTGGGTGAGAAGCACCCCTGCGCGCGCGCACACACACGCACGGCCCCACACTCACAGACACATACTCACGGACACGCGCGCGCGCGCGCGCACACAAAGCTCGCTCATCTCGAACGCATTAACGTGGCTGTTTTCTTTGTGTGGAGCCCACGAGGGGGGTTGGGGCCACAGTCAGGTTCCGGGGAGATGGCGCAGCCCATCCTGGGCCGTGGGAGCCTGCAGCCCACCTCGGCAGCTGGCCTGGCGTCCCTGGAGCTTGATTCATCGCTGGACCAGTACGTGCAGATTCGCATCTTCAAAATCATCGTGATTGGGGACTCCAACGTGGGCAAGACCTGCCTAACCTTCCGTTTCTGCGGGGGGACATTCCCGGACAAGACTGAGGCCACCATTGGCGTGGACTTCAGGGAGAAGACTGTGGAAATCGAGGGCGAGAAGATCAAGGTGATTCAGACGGTCAGGTTCAGGAAGGGAGGGCTCTGGGAGGGAGCCTTGCCTGAGGCATACTCTAGTGTTTGTGAATGGTCCTGTACTTGACTGTGTGGCCCCATGCTGAGCCCAAGACCCTTGGCACCTCCTCATCCCCTTTAGTCTCTCTCAGGGGCCCAGTTCCCACCTTACCTTTTTTTTTTTTTCCTTCCTGGCGGGCCAGACTAGGTGCATTCATCCCCTCTGCCCCTGCCTGGCAGCTCCTGCCAGAAAAAGCATATGTGATCCCATCCCTAACCTTGAGCCAGGAGCAGTGGCACCTGTGGGCAGAGGGAAATAGGAGGGAACCCAGTTCTGGTCTGTGGGATGGACCCCAAAGCAATCTTGAGGTCTCTTTTACCTCTTGGTTGCCAGTAGGCTCCCAAATCCCATTTTGTTAAGCTCCAAGGCATTAGAAAGGGAGGAAATGATGGAAATCCATAGAGAATTACAGTTTATGGTTAAGATTAGGGCCGCGCTTGAATAAGGGTGGAGTTTGAGTGGTTCTGGCACAAAGTCATGAGACCTTTTAAAGAAATTGAGACAGGGTCACATGCCAGCCCTTCGTTCTAGACAAAACTTGTTCTTTTGGAACAGTCCCCCTCAAATGATATCTTCTTTATTTGTCTGGGGTACCTAATGCCATTACTCATTCTGTTGGTATTGTCTTTGGCAGGCCTTTGTAAAAATGCAGAGCAACTTACATGAGGGCCAAGGGAAGTGTCTTAGTCCTACCATCTCATTGTTTTATGAAGTAGGCTAAGTACAGATATTCTTGTCTGACCATTTGTACTCAGTTTTGGTTCAGAAAAGGTGGAAAATCGATATGACAGGAATATTTCAATGTACAGAGCATAGGGGGAGGGAAGACATGACAAGAGCAGCTTCATGTGTCAGGGGAACAGAGTGAGGCAGGGTTAAGGTCAGGAAAGTCACCTCAAAAGTCACTGGGCACTAAAGACCAACTCCACTAGACCCACAGCTGGCCTTTTCTTGAGCCTATGGTCTGATCCTGTCTGGCGAAGATAAACCTCCCTCCTGCTGGTCAAGCAGCCCAAATGACCACAAGGCCAAATCTACAGAGTGATGTGGAACGAAGGGTTAAGTAACTGGGGAGAATGATAAAATACGGTAAAATGTGCAAGACTCCTGACTCCGTGATTATTAAAATGAATGTGTTTTAAAAGGGCTTCAGAAACCTGGCCAAGGAACTAGATGTGTCAGGAAGATGGGCTGGTAACGGAGGGCTCTCGAGAACAACTGAGCCCCAGAGTTGGGAATATAGGATGCTGTTTTGAAATAGTAATCTTTTTTGCTTCTTGCATTTTGGGGGGAATTACTACATTTCCTTTTTAAAGTCAAAGTAGGTATCTGTCTCCTTTCCCAGGACTTTATGTTGATATTTGCTTGGTTAGGACTTTCTCTAGTGTGTCTAGCTTCTTAAATATAAGGTTGTAAGATTTTGAAATTTCAAAAGCATGCCTTTTTTAATCCAAAGTAGAAATGTACTTATGGATGTGCTCTTAAACCCTCAAGACCCTTAAAATTTGATTCTATTGCCTGTTTAAAATCAAGTGTTGCATTGAGCCAAATGGCTCTCTTGGATTTATTTATTTATTATTTATTTTTAATGCCTACAGCACCTGGTATTCCTAGGTGATCTCTCATCCAAGTACTAACCAGGCCCATCCCTGCTTAGCTTCCGAGATCAGACAAGATTGGGCACATTCAGGATGGCATGACTGTAGACTCTTTCTTGGATTTAAGAGAGAGGAAATAAATCTGCCTGAAATTCACATGGAGGAAAAAGGAAGTATTTGAGAGTCTGGGGGAGAAGGGAAGAGGAAGTTAGAAAGTGGAAAATGGGAGGTGAAAATGAGTGGAAGAAAGTTACTACCCAATGACCTCGAGGAAATTTTAAAAAGATTCCCTCCCTTCCAACAGCCCAGTACTTAGCCAGACTGGATTTTATGGTCTCTTCCAGATTCCAGACTTTTTCCCAGGGGGCAGAGCCTGTAACAGTGTAACTCACTAAAAATGGAGCTCAACAGGACACCATAGGCAGAAGAGTACACAATACAGGCTTTTTAGGGGAAGATGATATTTTCAAGAGGGCCTTGTAACACCAGTGACATAAAGGAGCCCTCCGAGAGTAGATTCTGAAGGAGCTCACTCAGGGTGGGGTGTGGGAGTGGGGAGATGGTGACCCTGCCTCTTGTAAAGCTGCTGCAACCTTAAGGCCAAAGCCAGCAGGAGAGACCAGCATGTCCATGGGAAGATGGCAGAGCATGGCAGTGAGCACATGATCTCGATAGAAAATTTGGCCCCACACTCCAGCTGGCCTAGAGTTTCTCAAGGAACAAGTATCAAAATCACGCTAGGAGGTGACTGCCAAAAGCTTCTCCCTTTGGGGGAGAGAGTAAAGTCCAGTGTGCCAGGCTGAGGTAGCCCTAGACCATAGCCAGCAACAGAAGGCTGTCAGGCTATAAATGCCAGCCCTCACAGGAGAGTGGAGAGAGGGCTCAGTGAGCTCTTCTCTCAGTCCAAGAGTAGGGTATGGCCTCTCCTGGGCTGCCTCCCTATATCACAGGGTAGCATACAGGTCAATCCCTGCAGGGGGATGACTGATTTAGCATACTTGGGGCTACTTTCTTAATTACTAGGGCCATCCCTAGGGCTTTGAAACCCCATTTGGTCTTTCTATTCAATGTGTCCTCACTCCCTCCCCATCACAACATTTATAATCCAGTGTTTACTGGTTAACATCATCAAGAAAAGCCTCCTGTGAGTCAATGGTAATAATAATAACAACTTCTGTTTTTGATTAAACAAAGAGCCCAAGCTAGGCACTTTTCATGCACTATCTTATTTGATCTTCACAGCAGCCTGTGAAATTAGGACTACTATTATCATTCCGTTTTATAAATAAGGAGACCAAAGTAGAGAGCTTAAATAAATATGCCTAAAGGCGTATGGATCTGAGCTTCAGTCTATGACCCTTGAGCCTAACTAAACACTTCACCATCTCATTATCGTGCTTTCCCTGTGATAGGGCCAAGATCTCACCCTGGATTCAGAGCCCATGCTCTCTACCACTGCACTCTACTGGAGGGGGCAATATCTGGCCTCAGGGGTGGGGGAAGGGGGAGGTGGCATACTGGGCAGCCAGCCTGGTGGTCTCTTCTAGGCCAAGAGTCCAGGGTTATAACTCCAGGACCCAGGAGACTTCAAGATGTCTCACTTGAAGTCAACTGCACCCCAGACACTGAGCTGAGTACTTAAGTTTTACTTTTTGCATCTTTTTTTTTGGAGGGTGGTGTGGGATCAAATCATTTTATCAAGGGCCTTCTGGGAAGGGTCAAAGAGCTGGGAGGACAATGAAATCTGACTTCTTCTGCCAGGCCGGGATCTCTTCAACTTCATAGCCACTGAAAGCTACATTTTGCATCTGGACTGTCTCAACTTGGGTGTGAGGATCAGAGAATGTTCAAAGATGGAAGAGACCTTAAAGAATCTTTAATCTGACATCCTCATTTTACAGATAGGAAACTGAGGTTCAGAGAGAGGAAGTGACTTCCCAAGATCACAAGACCAGGCCTACAGCTCAGGTCTCCTAATTCCCGTTTTGGCGCTCTTTCCATATAAATCTCTTTTCTGAGCTTGTTCCATGGTCCATCCTGTGATAGAGATGAGGAGAGACATCATATGGGAAAGCTGGCAGTCCTTCCTGACATCAGCCTAGGAAGGGTGGAGGCATCTCCCGATCCCCAAAGGAAGGGTGGAGCTTCCCTTAATGAATACTGTGAGTCTGTCTCCTAAATCATACTGAGCCTGTCTCAGACTAAAAACACTGGAAAACACCAAATAGGAGTGTGTGGGAGGTGGGATGAAGGAGGTATCAGAGGGGAGGCTCAGAAATAATTTTTGAGCCATTCTTTGTAAATTCTCATGGAAGCACCCTCTCTTGCCTAGTCTGGTCCTTCCACAGGCTGGGCACACCCTCAGCCCCAGCCCACCCAACTGGGCAAACTGTAGGTCAGCCTTGGCTGTGGGCAGGTGCCACCCAGTTTTGCAGATTTCTCTTCCTCTGCTGATCACTTGGCCTCCAAGAAAAGGACATTCATGCCTCATCTACAGAAAGATGCCAGATATGTTCCCTAGGGAAAAGAAATACTTGTGTCAGCTATGAGCACGTGCAGGGGGTAGAAGACTTGCTGAAGCTTGCTCAGGCTGTGGTAGCCCCAGGAAAATGTTTTAAAAAGGCTAGATTAATCTTTGGTAGACCCCACACTGTGCCCTCTGACCCTCCTTCAGCATCTCCATCACTTTGGACCCCTCCCGAGCCACACATGGCAGGTTGCTAACATTCCTCTCTTCTCCCCCTCCCCATAGACTGTTTTTGCCTTGGCTCTATCTCATTGTCAGGAAGCCAAGCTTTCTGTGCTTTTCAGGAGGAGAATCAATGGGTCCTAGGAGTAGTGCTACCAGGGCAGGGCTGATGGGCCTTCTGAGACAATGACAACTACTAACATTTGCATAGCACTTTATATTTTGCAAAAGCTCTTTCTCGTGTGTTATTTCATTGGTTTAGTCATTCGCTTAGCAACTAAGTGGAGGAGCTGGAACCCAGGTTTCTGAATTCCAGAGCCACTACTGCATTTCAACAGTGCCTGCTCAACTACTCGTTGGGCCAGACTTGATGGTAGAGGTTTCAGGCCAGAGAGGGAGAAAGAGTG
>NW_006436285.1:278953-298332 GCF_000325575.1 Pteropus alecto
AATGAATGCTTCTTCACAGCATCCCTACAAGATTGCTGTGGTTATCCTCAGTTTCCAGAAAACACTGATGATAGAGTAAGTAACTTGCCTAAAGACACCTAATTAGTAGTATGTGGTTCTGTTGAGATTTGCACCCAAGTTAGTTTGACTCTATTACCCCCCACTGGCCCTTGGAAAGAAAAGAGGATCAAGGAACATGAATGTGGCTAAGGGGCAGTTGTCGCCCCAGCCACCATGTGGATGCAATGCCCATAGGAAGGGAAGAATGGATAAGAGGAGTGCCAGCTGCAAAAGGGTAAGGAGATGCTTTCACTGTCCAGCAGGGGCCAGGGTTTTATGAGGATGCTGAGAATAGAAGCATCAAATCCCAAAACAAAATGAGGTCTTTTGTATGTCCAGTGAGCCTGCCTGCTGTGCTCTCCCTTTGTGATGGCTCTTCTGATTTTCTGCTGTGAGCATCCTGCTTTCTGGCTCACTTCTCACCACATACAGGGTTGCAAAGAACTTGGGGTGGGGTTTATAAAGAACTGGAATGGGAACAGAGCCGACAGTTTAAATTCTGAACCTCCAAATAAAAGCTTCAAGGCTCCCTATCATATTGGAAAGGCAAAGTTGATCTCCAGCAGAGAGGGCCATCCCTGCAGTTCTGGTGGCTTGGGTGGTGTACACAATTCTGAAGCCAAAGAAAAGCCAAACAGCCAGCCTACTCAGCCCCAAACACCTCACACACTCCCACCTGTGTTCTTGTTAGTGGCAGGTATTTTTAGAGTCCTGAGCTCATGGTGTTACAGCATCTGCCAAATGCCTGAGGGCTGGTAAGGATTCAGCCTTACTCAGAGGCAAGAGTTAGGACTACTGTTGGGATGGAGATGAGGACCAGGAGCCAAGTGGTAATGATTTTCTTGTGCTATACTTCCTCTCTTCCCATTGACCTTTATTCCTTTCCTGGCCTGCTCTCCCTTTCTTCCTGCTCAGAGCACCAGAGTGGTGGAAGAAATGAACATCTTTCCTGTCTCTGCTTGTAGAAGCAAATCAGTCTTCGAGGACTTATGTTTTTCTGCATAACCAAAGTCAACTATTCACTCTGAAATTGCCTTGGCAGATACCTAGGATGCCAGACTCCTTGTAGTTTTGGTGGCTCAGGCCAATATTGCTTTTTGATAATGATGATTATGATGACGACACTGATGCTGACAATCATAACGAGGAGTGATCTGATGCAGAAAAAGATGGCTTACAGTTTAGCTGGAGAGATGCCAAGAGCACTGATAAAACAAATAGAGAACAAATAAATATATTCTAAATGGTGTGGCATAGACTCAAAGTGCAATAGAAATTTCTAAGAAAAAAGAATTGAAGAGAAGTTGGAAAAGGTTTTAGGAAGAAGATGGAGGCATGAGCTGAGCCTTGAAGATTGGGTGAGGTTTGGGTAAGTCAATGAGGGGGCAACTGATTCTGTAGGGGAAGGGTGAACTAGCAGGACCAAAGGTACAAAGAAAGGAATGAGCTAGGTATAACTGAGTAATTTTAAATGAGATTGGGTGGAGTCAAATTATGGCAGACAAAATTGTCCATTTGATGCCATATGATGTAGAGGGCTATCATCATTTCCTGATGAGGAAGATGACAAATCCTTGCTGATAAAAGCAAGGATTTAGGAAGGCTAGTTTGAAAGTACTATGCAGGAAGCACTGGAGCAGAGAGACATCTAGAATCCAAAAGACTTCGCTATAGTCCAGGAGTGAAGAGAGGAGGGTCTGGCCTAGAGACATGAAAATTGAAATGAAAGAATGGGTGAATCTGAAAGTTGTGCCAAGGCATGTGGTGGTCATGCCCACAGAGAGGATGAAGGAGAGCCAGGACAATGAAAATCAATGTTCAGAATGATGACTCTGGGGCCCTGTAAGGTCTTCACTCAGCAAAGAGACCCAATTATATTTACTAGATTACACTTACCAGCTGCTAACTCCAAATAAAGGCTATACTTCATTTTAAGAGCCATAGTAGTCAATTAGTAGCCATAATCAAATTTCCTTTGATAACTGAGAATTATATAGGGCCTTTTGACTATCACTCTGAGTATGACTTTTTCTTGTCCAAGACTTTGGATATATAAAGGGAAATAGATTGGGCTGAATGTGTGTCAACTCCAGAGTGTCCTTTGGGAGTTATGTCTTTGTATATGTTACTTATATCAGCATTTTTTCTTTTGTAATTTGGCCTTTATCCCAAAAGCTGAGATGTGGAAGAAAAATCCAATGAGTTAAATCACCTTTTATATAACAAAGAAATGAACTTAAAATAAATTGAAGTAAAAGGTGAGATTTTAACACTAACTTTGTTTTTTAAAATGTTATGCAAAAAAACAACCCCCCAAACAGTGATAGATGCTTACAATAGAAAATTTGGAAAATATGAAAAAATAAATAAATAAAAGAAATATCACCTATAGTCCCACTGCCCATAAATAATCATTAATTTTCTGGTATATATACTTCTAGTCTTTCCTATGCATGTGTCTATGATTTTATATACATATATTAATTGGGACCATAGCATATGAAGAATTTCTTATCCTGCTTTCACTTACTTATATTTTGTGTGCATTTCCTCCACCATTTATCCTTTGAGAACATTATTTTTTATGGCTACATAATAGTCCATCATATAGATATATACATACATTTCAGCTATTCCTCTCCTACTAAGCATTTAGGTTGTTTCCTGTTTTTTTTTTAAGGTATAAATAATACTGTGATTAAGATCTTTGTACAAAATTTTGAACACATCTCTGTTATTTCTTTTGTATAGATTTCTGAAAGTGGGACTATAGGCTCAAAGAGATTTAAAGATTTTTAAGGTTCTGATAATATTGCCAAATTGCCCTCAGAAAAGTTGACCAATTTACATTCCAGTTTCTCAACTAAAAACCTTAAGATTTTTCAACTCAACATTTCAACTAAAAATCTTAAGAAAAATCTTTATAACCCCAGAAGAAACTTCTCTCCATACTTTGATAAGTTTGTTCTGCCAATTTGTCAAAGAACCACTTCCTGTGTCAGGGCTTGTCACCTCAGTTTTATAATGCCGTAGAACCATGTTTTGTCTATCCTTGTTTCCTTTTCTGACTTGATATATGGGTTTTTGCGTCTTACAGGTTCAGGTGTGGGACACAGCAGGTCAGGAACGCTTCCGCAAAAGCATGGTTGAGCATTACTACCGCAATGTGCATGCAGTGGTCTTTGTCTACGACGTCACCAAAATGACATCCTTCACCAACCTCAAAATGTGGATCCAAGAATGCAATGGGCATGCTGTGCCCCCACTAGTCCCGAAAGTGCTTGTGGGCAACAAGTGTGACTTGAGGGAACAGATCCAGGTGCCCTCCAACTTAGCCCTGAAATTTGCCGATGCCCACAACATGCTCTTGTTTGAGACATCTGCCAAGGACCCTAAAGAGAGCCAGAACGTGGAGTCAATTTTCATGTGCCTGGCTTGCCGATTGAAGGCACAGAAATCCCTGCTCTATCGTGATGCTGAGAGGCAGCAGGGGAAGGTGCAGAAACTGGAGTTCCCACAGGAAGCTAACAGTAAAACTTCATGTCCCTGTTGAAACCAAATGATGTAAATACAAGATCGATTATCACTGGAGTTTTTTCTTTCTCTTTTTTCCATGCCTGCATAATGCTGACACCTGCTTGTTTCCATATAAATTGATATTAAAACAAAATTTGTATAGATTACCACATGCCTTCATGTCTTGCTTTCCTCTCAGAAGACATTTCTGATTGTGATGAGTAGAAGAGGCAGCTTGCCCTACTAGAATGATATGCCCATGCTAAGGCACACTCCCTACCAGCCTTCTATGCTACCTGAAGATCTCATTATCTGAGTCACTTCTTCAGGACTAAGTCATTGTCTCACTTGGTGTCATCAGTGGGCAGAAACACCCAGAGGATGTGGGTACAGGCCAGATATCCCACCTCCTGGAGGAACATGCGCCAATGCAGGTGGCGGGATAGAGTTTTGAAAGGAGATATTGACTCATCAGTATTTTCTCGGACCCCTAGATGTCAGAGAAGGCTACTCTCTTCTTAGTTCCCAAAGTTTAAGAATAAAAAGTATAGGTTGCCCAATGAGCCCATCTGCTTCCAAAGTAGTTAGATCCTTCTTCCCATTTTTCTGCCAAGCAGTCTCTGACACCAAAAGTAGTTCCCTACCTCTGCTGCCGTTTCTTAGAAAAGGCAGAACTCAAACTAACAAATATGTATTATGCCCCCAGATCTTTGCTGGGTGCTATGGAGGAAACATAACAAGAGGAGGATCCATCTCCTACATCCAAAGACCCTCTGATCTAGTTGCGGGAACAATGTACATCTTGAAACTACTTGAGAACAAAAATTAGACAATTAGATCACTGAATGCAAGGCTGTGCTATGAAAATTGAGAGCATTATGTACTCAACATCAGGGAGGAGGGTCATTGAAAAATAATTGGACTTATATTGTATTTCGAATAAAGTGTAATGTTTGAATTGGTAAAGAAGAGGAGTGTGCAAAAGTCTGGAGGCAGGAATGACCTTGGGAGTTCAGCGGGAGGACAACTGAGCAGCCCTAGTGGGGAGCCGAGGGCCTGGAAGCCTGAGCATCAGGAAGGATAGTTTGCTGATTTTGAGCCAAATGGGAGCTTTTGGTGTCTTTCCAGCAGGATTCCTGTAGGTATTTTTTATATGTTTGGTCCTAAGCATGTGAAAGCCTCTTGTTCAATTGTTAAAGTAACTAAACGGTTATAAAAGTATATCTACAATAACCTCAGGTAGATTTCTTTGCTTGAGGGTGCTCCTTAAGCCACCTCTGTTTTTGGAAGCCTGTGGGGAGAGGGTCTCAGGTAGATAGCTCCTGAGCACATTCCTCTCATAGGCAAATGCAGGTCTGCCTCTTGCCTCCAGCTAGCAAAGAGTAATAAGTCCCAAATGCACCTCGCACCGAAACAAATAGCCTATCTGGTCCTTCTTGGTTGTCCCTGCAGCCTTCTTCCTCTCACACTGGTTTATCCCCCACCCCTGGTTGGTTCTCATTACTTGGCTTCTGCCTAGATCCTAGTCTTTGCAGCCCGCCTAGTCTCCCAGTGAAGGTTATTTTCTTACTAGTTGTCCCCACCTCATGCCTAGCCCCTCAATCTCACCCAAGGACTGGGAGCCTATTGTTTGTTGGTGAACTGCCTGCTGAAACCCCTGTCGTTATGCTTCTCCACAATGAAATAACCAGGACTTTGTCTCAGACTTCAGATGCTGACTCCTTGCTCAGGACACTACCTGCTGTTGTGGTGTCTTTTGGCTCTTACGACCTGGCTGCAGGGCTAAATCACCTCTCAGTGGCTTCAGGTATACTTGTTGATTCTAATGAATACATTTCAGTCTGGGTCCTGGCCTGCGTTGGTCATTTCTGCTGTAACTGGGTCAAGATGACAACATTCCAAGTTCTCTAACCAGGATTGCCTCTTCTAGACCTGGATTGCCTCTGACACTGTTCAACACTTACTGAGCACCTACTATGTGCCATTGTTCTAAGACCCCAGGTACATAGGTGAGCAAAATAAAATCCCCATTTTCATAAAGGAGACAGATACTAAATCAGAAATGAGATACATAAATGAGATAATTTGAGACAGTGATAAAGACTCTAAGGGCCATTAAACAGGGTAAATGGATGGAAAGTGAGGGAGGTGGGGGGAGGGTGACATATTAGAGTGGTCACAGAAGACATCTTTGAAGAGATAACATTTGAGCTGAGACCTGAGTGAAGAAAAGCAACTAGCTATGAGGCCAGGGAGGAGAGAACCCCAAGCAGAGGAACAACAAATGCCAAAGTCCTGAGGCAGGAGTGAGGTTGGTATGTTCGAGGAATGGAAATGAGACTGGTGTGGTTGAGCGAAAAAGGGAGAGACTGTGGGAGATGAGGTGATGAAGTAGGTAAGGCCAGGTCTGTTGGGTTATGGTTTTATTTAAATGCAGTGGGAAGCCAGTGGAAGGTTTTAGCATCGTCTAGGGTCAGTAACCTTTGGAAAGATTCAGCAGGTTTGCTGACCTGCAAGAGGGAAAAGCCTCCACTTTTCTTAACTACTCTGAGAAAAATAGATACCCCTTCCTGGTGACTCCTGAGTGTAGGCCTTGGGGCTGCCACTTCTATGCTGGCTGGCCCCCACCTTGAAAAACAGACACTGAAAACTTCTCTCAGATTATCACTTTTTGGTTCTGCCAAGGCTTTGATAGTTTTGCTGTGAATAGCAGATACCCACCAATCCTACCTGCCTCTATCTTCTGCGTGTCACCTGCTTGATTCTGTCCCTTCCTGCAGTATGACATTACTCTCCCTCAGGAGCTTGGAGACAGCCAAGAAGTCCTGGGGATCCTCACTGTGGCCCCAGGAATCTTGAGAATCTCTGGGTTCCACCCAGTTTCCTAGCTCCAGAACTTTCTTCTCGCAATAGCGGGATGGCCCAATGACACTCAGGCATCCCTCAGATTGAGCAGGAGGACTTGGGAATGGGCTGAGCCCAGAAGAAGGGGACTCTGGAGGCCAGAGAACCATGACATCCTTGTTTCCTTGAGGGTGGTAAGGAGTAGGATGATTCAAGGGAAGAATGGTGCTTCCAGGCTCCTCATTTAACCTCACTATGTCTCTGGAATGATCCATAATGGTCAGTACCTCTCCTTTACAGCTTCTCTTCACTTTCTAGACCTGTGCCCTTGAGTCTTCACTGGTGCTAAAGAGACAAGATCTGGAGAAATAACTACCAACATTTGAATGCCTATTATGTGCCAGGTCCTGTGTTAAAACATGACACATTCTTTCACTAGTTTATTCAATGCTCTTTCAACCTTATGAGGTAGGGATAAAGGTTACATTTTACAGGCAAGAATACAGATGCACCAAAAGATTTAGTAACTTGTCCAGGGTAGTAAGTGGTGAAGTGAGATCTGTCTTACTTTAAGTCTAACCTCCTTCTATGATATCATACTGTCTGTCCAGCTAGTTCCAAGGTCTAGGACCTTTAAGGGATTGCAGGTTGACTCCAGCCAATCCCCCTGACCCATGGGGGTTTTGTGAGCAGGTCATTCATTTATTATTCAGGCCAGACTGGGACATTCCACATTGAATGAGATGCCCATGACCAGATCTGTGTAAGAAGCCCAAGTGGCTGACAGAAGTGTCAGCTCTGGGTCAAAGGATTTCCTAAGATGTCATTGCCAATAGGACAATAGCTGGAAACCACAAAGCCAGCTGGATTCTTCTACTCAGCCTTTGAAGCTGTAGGATCTGTCACAGATCCCCCTCCAAGAACTATCTCTCCCCAATATCTGTGCATTTGCTTAGGGCCCCAGATTCAGCCTGAAGACTTGCTCTGGCCAAGGACTACCTCAGCAGGATCCTCCAGTCAGCGAAGCCAAGACCAGATGTTTCTATAGCACTGCTACCTAGAGGAGTGCCCATGAGGGATACCCAGCCCAGAACAGCTGGAACCTCGCCCCCCACCCCAAGTGAAGCTGACTGCAGCCCCCTCTGAGTATGTGCGGGGTGAGGGTGACGGATGTGGAGATGTGCTGAGAGCTCCCTGGATAGCAAGGCTTGACTTCTGCGACTTTGAGTGGCAGATGGAGAGAGAGGCCAGTAATTATTCTCCTGTAACATCTGAGAGAGTCGCTGCCTTACCTTACAGAGACCTTGCTCTACCTAGCATCCCTCATCCCCTCACTGGGAGGGGCTTTGCTTCCTCTGGAAGGGCTGGCCTAGACTCCACTGGTTTCAAACTTTGTTCTGACTTCAACTCCATGACTGTCAACTGACAGAATAAAATTGGTTGGCAACTTGTTAAAGTACAGGATATTAGCCCTGGACACTGATCTACTAGAGCTGTGGGCAGGACCCAGGAATTTGTATTTTTTCCATTTTAATACTTTTATTTTTAAATTACAGTTGACATACATTACTTTCAAGTATACAACAAGTGACCAGATACTCACATAATTCATCTGACTCCATACGTAGTTATTACAGTACTACTGACTATATTCCTCCTGCTATACTCCACATGCCCATGACTCTTCTAACTACCAATTTGTACTGCTTAATCCCAACCCCTACTTCACCCATCCTCAACCCCGACCACCCAGCAACCATCAAAATGCTCTCATGTCTATGAGACTGTTTCTATTTGTTCGTTTATCCTGTTCTCTAGATTCCACATATAAGTGAAATCATGACATTTGTCTTTCTCTATTTTACTTCACTCAGTACAATACCCTCTAGGCTGGGGATCCCCAACCCCTGGGCAGTGGACTGGTACCAGTCCGTGTCCTGTTAGGAACCGGGCCACATAGCACGAGGTGAACAAGCGAAGCTTCATCTGTATTTGCAGCTGCTCCCCAGCTCAACCTCAGATCATCAGGCATTAGATTCTCATAGGAGCACCAGTCTCCAGTGTCAAAAATTTTGGAGACCGCTGCTCTAGGTACATCCATGTTGTTGCAGATAGCAAGAGTTCATTCTTTTTTATGGATAAATAATATTTCACTGTATCTATATACCACTTTTTTTTTTTTATCAATTTATCCACTGATGTACACTCAAGTTGCTGCCATATTTTCGCTATTGTAAATAATGCTGCAATGGACGTATAGATGCTCATGTTGCTTAAAACTAGTGTTTTGGGTTTCTTTGTAAATACCCAGAAGTGGGATTACTGGATCCTTGTCTCTTATTATATAGCCTTTGTCTTAAAGCTTATTTTGTCTGGTATAAGTATTTCTACCCCAGATTCTTTTGTTTCCATCTCTTTAGTTTCAGTCTTGTGTGTCTTTCAATCTGACATGAGTCTCTTGTAGGTAGCATATGTAAGGGTCTTGTTTTCTTATACATTCAGTCACCCTATGTCTATTGATTGGCATATTTAATCCATTTACATTTAAAGTAATCGTTGATACATATGCAGTTACTGTCATTTTGTTATTCATATTTTTTATCTTTTTTCCTTCTTCTTAAAGAAGTTCCTTTAACATTTCTTGTAATACTGATTTGGTGGTGATCAACTCCTTAGCTTCTTGTCTGGGAAGCTCTTTATCTGTCATTCAATTTTAAATGATAGTTTTACTGAGTAGAGTAATCTTGGATGTGGGTCCTTGCTTTTCAACACTTTGAATATTTCCTGTCAGACCCATTTGGCCTACAAAGTGTCTGTTGAGAAATCAGCTGACAGTTTTATGGGTGCTTCCTTGGAGGTAACTGCTTTTCTCTTGCAGCTTTTAAGATTCTTTGTTCTTAACCTTTGGCATTTTAATTATGATGTGTTGTGGTGTAGGCCTCTTTGGGTTCATCTTGTTTGGGACTCTCAGTACTTCCTGGGCTTGTGTGTCTATTTCCTTCACCAGGTTAGGAAAGTTTTCAGTCATATCTTGAAATAGGTTTTCAATTCCTTGCTCTCTCTTTTCTTCTGATACTCCTATGACGTGAATGTTATTACACTTGATGTTGTCCCAGAGGCCCCTTAAACTATCATTTTTTTGGGGGGGGGATTCTTTTTTTCTTGTCGCTGTTCTGACTGTTTTATGCTACCTTATCCTCCAAATCACTGATTTGATCCTCTGCTCCATCCAATTTACTGTTGATTCCCTCTAATGTATTCTTTACTTCAGTTACTGTATTCTTCATTTCTGGCTAGTTCTTTTTTATTTTTCCTATTTCTTTGATGAAGTTTTCACTGAGATCATCGAGCATCCTCATAAGCAGTGTTTTGAATTCTGCATCTGGTTGATTGCTTGTCTCCATTTTGTTTAATTATTTTTCTGGAGCTTTGTTCTGTTTTGTTTTGTTTTTAAATCTGGGACATGTTTCTTTGTCTCCCAATTTTGGATGCTTCCATGTATTTGTTTCTATGTATGTATTAGGTAGAGCTGCTATGTGTCTCAGTCTTTGTAGAGTGGCCTTATGTAGTAGGTGTCCTGTGGAGTCAGTGGCACAGTCTCCTTAGCCACTTGAGCCGGGTGCTCCAGGTATGTCCCTTGTGTGGGTTGCATGAGTTTTCTTGTTGTAGCCTTGGTTATTGTTTGCATGTCAGGGGGAGGCATTGACCCTCAAGTTGATTGGTTATGAGAACTGCCTGTGACTACAGTGGAGGAGCTGTTGTGCAGGAGCTGACCCTACAGAGCAGGATTTGCTTTAGCAAGGCTCTGGTGTCTGCCAAGTGTGCCCTTTGGGTGTGTTATCCTTGGAGGTGGCTAGGTGGTGCTCCAGCTGGGTCTAAAACTGGCCAGTAGGCACCCCGCTATGGGCCAAGTTCAGCTGCAGCCTATGTGCTACTCAGGGCCACCTGGCATGAACCACAAAGTCATCCATAAGTGGCCACTACCTGCGCTGGGCTTGGAGGTGCCTGAAGAGGCTAAGCTGTGACCTGAGGCTGGCTGCTGTGAGTACTGGGCTTGGGGATGCTCATCATGCCAAGGCCAGATGCTGCTTGTTTGGGTTTGTGAACCTTTGAGATTTTATGAAAGTCTGAAGCATGAGCCAAGACAGGCTATTTGTATGGAAAAGCTACTGAAAGTGCTTGGTTGGGCCTGCAATTTGGGTGGGGTGGGGTCTCAGGGAAATCACCAGGACAGGGCAAAAAGTGTTTGCCAGGTTGATAGCTGCCTTCGTTTGTATGCTGGGGAAGGGAGGGCTCAACAAAGAAACAATGGATTCTGCCATCACTTCTGTCTGGGAGAAAGCTGTCCCTCTAGCCCTCACTCAGAAGCTAGACAATTTAGTTCTTCCCTGTATCTTCCTGGCGCCTTTCAAGCTGCTGCTCTAGTGCTGGAACTCAAAGCTTCTCAGAATGAGTGAGTCTGTCAAAAATATGCCTGTGCAAGGCCCTTTAAGAGGAACCCCATGTGACTTTAGCTGACCTCTGTCTCACTTAGCCACAATCTCTGCTGTTTTTCACAGTCAGAGTTGTGGGAATCTCTTTCCAGCACTGGTACCCTGGCCTGGGGAGCCTAGTGTGGGGCTGGGATCCTTCGCTTCTCTGAGAGTCCTCTGCAGCTGAGATATCCTGATTTTTATCCACCACATGCAGGTGTGGAACCAGCCCATTCTACATCTCAGCCCCTCCTACCAGTCTCGAGGTGGCTTCTTCTGTATGTCCTTAGTTGTAGGATTTCTGTTCAGCTAGATTTCAGGTGATTCTCAATGATGGCTGTTCTGTTGTTTAGTTGTAGTTTTGATGTGGTTGTGAGAGGAGGCAAGCATGACATTTTCCTACTCTGCCATCTTGACTGGAACTCAGAAATTTGTAATTTTAAAATGTCCACAGTTGATTCTGATGTGCCTCCAGGTTAGTGATTCTGTGTCTCTCTTGTCTCTCTCTCTCTATCTCTCTGTGTATCTTTGTATCCTTAGGCTTCCTGATGAACTCTAAAATCAGAAAGTACCTTTCCTGAAACAGAAATTCAAATCTAGCAGTCTGGGTAAATATCCTATGCTGTTCATCTGAAACGAGTAGGCAAGAACCTCTTAAACATGAGAGACAAGTGAAGAAGTATTCTGGAGTATAAACACCTCTACACTGTGAGGACCACTCTCTTTGCATTACACAAGACTGATAATTCAATAGAGATTGCATGTCTGCTGTGTGCTCTGTGCTGTGAAGTTTGGACAGTGTTTACCAGTAGTTTTTCTGACTGGTACCATTTCCTGGGATGGAAGCTCATACAGAAGGAGCTAATCTTGTCCCAGTCTGGGCACTTAACACACCTAGAATTAGAAGGGTTAGCAATTTTTAAAGAAGCACTTTTATTAAGTATAATTGATATACAAAAACTGAATATATTTAATTCATACAATTCGATGAGTTTGCGCATATGCATACACCAATGAAATCATCACAATTGAGGTAATAGAACACATCCATCACTTCCAAATGTTTCTTTGTACCACCCCCTTTTTATGGTAAGGACACTTAAAATTTTTGATAAGAGAGTAGATCTCATGTTAAGGGTTACTCTTATAAATAACTTATCTCTGGCCAATCACTGATGCTTAACTATCCCAAGGGAAATCTGCGAACCCTGGTAAGAATGTCTAGGATGGCAGCAGGGAGTGAGGGGAGACATTGAGAAGTGCCTCATCTGCCCAAAAAGATAGATTTCAAAGCTTGTAGGTAAATAATAGCCATGAGGTCTTAAGAGAGACCACTAGGGGCACAGGAAGATTCCCCTAAGCCATTATACAGTTAAAATAGACTGAGAAATGTACCTCATGATCTGAGCTGACGCTGGTTGGTACTTAATTCCTTACCCAGTGATAAAATATGTATTGTGAACCATTGTATTTACTCTCAAAGTATTGGAGGAAGTGTCAGGTGAAAGCAGGATAAGAAACCTGGCCTGAAGGAAAGTAAAAGTAAAAATAAATGAATGGGACTGTATCAAGCTAAAAAGCTTCTGCACAGCAAAAGAAACCATCAACAAAATTGAGACAACCATATAAATGGGAGAAGATATTTGCAAACAATGTCTCTAATACCCCCAATACATAAAGAACTTATACAACTCAACAATAAAAAAAAAACAATCCAATTAAAAAATGGGCAGAAGACCTGAACACTTATCCCAAGAAGACATACAAACGACAAACAGACATATGAAAAGATGCTCAACTTCACCAGCTGTTAGGGAAATGCGAATCAAAACCACAATGAGATACCACCTCATACCTGTTATAGTGACTATTATCAACAAGACAAGTAATAACAAGTGTTAGAGAGGTTGTGTGTGGTGGAGAAAGAACACTCACACACTGCTGGTGAAAATGTAAATTGCTACTGCCACTATGGAAAACAGTATGTAGATTCCTCAAAACATTAAGAATAGAATGACCGTATGACCCAGCAATCCCTCTTCTGGGTACTTACCCCCAAAATTTGAAAATATTTATCCATAAAGATATATGCACCCTGATAGTCATTGCTGCATTATTCATGGTGGCCAAGATATGGAAACAACAGAAGTGTCCTTCAATAGATGATTGGATAGAGATGTGGTACATATATACAATGGAATATTGCTCAGCCAGAAAGAAAGATGAAATACTGTCATTTGCAACATGGATGAATTGAGATTATCATGCTCACTGAAAATGTCAGACAGAAAAAGCTGAGAATCATGATTTCACTTATGTGTGGAATATAAAACTAAAAGCAACAAAACAAGACAAATAAAAACTCATAGACACAGACAACAGTTTAATGGGGAGGTAGATAAGGGTAAAGGGGGTCAAATATATGGTGACAGAAGATCTGACTTTGGGTGAACACACAATGCAACATACAGAAAATATATTATTGAATTGTACACTTGAAACCTATATAATTTTATTAACCAATGTCACCCCAATAAATTTAATATAAAAAGAAACCTGGTCTGCTTGATCCTTAACCACCAATTCTATTTGGAAACCTCAATGATTCAGATAGAGGGGATGGAGGTATCCCAGGTATTGTGGTTCTACTTATCCTTCCAGGGACATCATTAGATGGGAAAGATATCTGACCTAGCCTAGTTTTCAACCTCTGTAACTCCAACTGAAATCATGATGATTCATGACAGCTAACATGTGTTTACTATGCACAAATTCCTGTTATGGGCATAACATGGATGATCATGCTTAATCTTCACAATAACCCGAGGAATGGAATGATCACAGCACCTTGTCCAGAGTCACACCGCTGTCCAGTGTTAGAGCGGTGTATAAACTAGGTCTAACTGCAGAGCTATGACCACATTGTTAGCTTCTTACTCTCTTTTTCTCTCAAGCCTGAGAGGAAGATGTGCTCCTCAGCTTGAGACTAAGGGCTCCACCCTGCTGTGTGCAGAAGTAGCAGATTTGCTGGCCGCTGATGCCATGTCCACTATTAGCTCAAGGGATGGAGAGTCTAGGAATGGGCCAGCTCCAACAACTAGAACTTTTAAAAAAGAGATATTTTAGAAAAGCTTCTTGCACTATTTGAGAGATGGGAAGAAACGACCTCTAAGATCCTTTCTAGTTCACCATTCCCATGAACAACAAAAATAGTGTGATCATGTACTAGTTTTTTCTACAGCCATTTGAATTTTAAGCCAGCTATAAAGATAATGAAGTTTTAGGCCTCTGAGTAAAGATTGTTTACTTATTTATGCATCAGAAGCATAAATTGTGCAGATCTTCCATTAAAGAAAATCTCAGATTTGACTAAAACCAGGGCAGGGAGGCTGATGTTTCTCTAAGGAACAAGTCAGTACTTCCTAATACCATTTTCAGAATGACAAGTGACTTCAGTTTGCTCATCTGTAAAATGGGATTAAAAATCACCTTTATTTTTTGAAGATTTAAATAAGGTATGTGAAATCTAGTTTATGGATAAACGTTTGTGTATTATACTTTATTCAATTCCCCTGATATAAAGGGCACTAAGAAATGAAAACAAAAGACCGTTCAGGCTTTTCCTGGTCATTGTTTTAAAAATAAAGTTATGTTGAATGTATTCTTTTACTTTAGATATTTACTGATTTACTCAAGGATTCTTATGCTCTGGATTTGCTAGATAGAAATATTCCATTCTATTATTGACATCTTACCAAGAAAAAGAAACTTGTACAACTTAAATTGCTCCTTTTATTCTAATATCATAATTAACCTGTTCAGGTAGATATACTGGAGAAGATGGAAGAAGGGGAAGAGATAGGGCTAACAGATCAATTCTAAGACTTAATGACAATATCCCTAAACTCTGAGTAAAGCAAGTACTTTCAATCATTTCAAAGTCCTACAAAAGGAAAAGCTACTTTACTGCTGGTATTTACAATTATACTTTTTCATAAAATTAACAGTATTGGATAGGTAGCTGAGATTTCTGGAAACGAATTACTGGTAATAATTACTACAAAGTTTCCTGTAAGGAAAGGATTTTCTAACCACAAAAGGAATGTTTCCCTCCAAAGCAGGTTGGATTCTGTATTAGTTTTCAACAAGGCGGTGGCATTTCATAGTCTTTCAGACAGGAAAAGCCAGAATTTCCGACACTAGAGAATTATAACACACGTAATTGAAGCAGTGTGGTAAGATGTAGTCCACACAGCATCTTGGGGGAATGTATTGCAAGGCCTGGGAACTATAAACCAAAGTTATGGATAACCATAATGCTAATGGATTGTCACTAAGACTGTCAATGAGAAGATTCCACTGCTGTGTAGTTTCCAGGGTCTCCTCTCAGCAGCAATAGTAACAGCAGTGACAGTATTAACAGTGGAAGTAGCAACAGGAATGGTGCTAACATTAGTGGTAGTGTGAAATCAGAAGCATTTGAGTGCCTACCTTTTGTCACATAGCAAACTTATGAGGAAATTAGCATTACATACCTTTTGCTGATAAGGAAGTTGAGGCTTGACAAGTTTAGGTTATTTACTTGAGGCTACCCAGCTGGTTAAATACAAATCCAGGATTTAAACCTAAGGCTGTCTTATTTCAAGGATGAACTCTATCCACACAACTCTACATCCCAGTTACATGGGTAAATGGATATTTTTCAGTGTGGAGGATTAAAAACAGTAGAAGAGATGCATAGTAGCCTCTCTGAGTTTGTTGACGACAGCAAACTTTTCCAGTGGTCTAAATTGCTATCATCTCCTATTTGGATTATTACAATAGCCTCTTAGCTGATCTCCCTGTTTTTGCCTTTGGCCCCCTGCATCTTATTTTCAAGATAGCAGCTAGTGATTCTTTTAAGACTGTATTTAAGGATTTTTATTTTTTTATTGAGGTATAAAATACTATTCTATTCAAAATCCACTAATGGCTTACTATTCCAGGATGAAAGCCAAATCCTTACAATTGCATTTAAGGCCCTATACTACATGGTCCATATCACCTTTCAGGCCCCATCTTCAACTACTCTCCCCTGCCCCCTCCTAACTCTATTGTAACTCCACCAATCTTGTTGCTGTTTCTTGAGTCAGGCATGATCCTACTTCAGGGCCCTCTTTTCTCTTCCTCTCACCACATTAGCTATAGATTTTTATTAAGTCAGGTTAAGGAGGTTTCCTTCAAATTCTTAGTTCACTAAGTGTTAAAGTGAACAATTCAGTGACAATTTGTACATTCACAATGTGCCTAACTACCACCTCTATCTAGTTCCTAAACATTTTCATCACCCTGAAAAGAAAACCCTTAAAAACCATTAAGCAGTCACTCTCCATTCCCCCCTCCTCCCAGTCCCTGGCAACCACCGATCTGCTTTCTGTCTCTATGGATTTGTCTATTCAGGCTATTACATATAAATGAAATCATATAATATGTGACCTTTTATGATTTTTTTTCACTTAACATTGTTTTTGAGGTCCATCTACATTGTAGCATGTATCACTACTTCATTACTTTTTATGACTAAATAATATTCCATTGTATGAATATACTACCATTTATCCCTTCATTTGTTGATGACATTTTTTGGCTACTGTGAATAGTGCTGCTATGCATATATATGTACAAGTATGAGAGTCCCTGCTTTCAATTCTTTTGGATATATACCTAGAAGTGGAATTACTGGGTCATATCATAATTCTAAGTTTTTGAGGAACTGCCAAATTGTTTCCCACAGTGGTTGAATCATTTTACATTTCCAACAGCGATATATGAGGATTTCAATTTCCCCTTCAGGGCTTCTGCATTTGCTAATCTTTCTCTGAAAGGCTCTTCTGCTAGACACCCAAGTGGCCCACTTCCTCATCTCCTTCAGGTATTTATTCAATTGTCATCTTCTCATGGAGGTCTACCCTGACCATCAAATTTAAAATGGCAGCCTCCAACCCTCAAGCTCTACTCACTATCCTCCCTTAACTTTTCTCGATAGCATTGATCATCATCTACCATACTATACAATTGTCTTATTTTCTATTTTCCACTACTGAATGTAAGTTCCACGAGGGCAGAGATTTCAGTCTGTTTTTCCAGCACCTAGAATAGTGTCAGGCACATAGTAAGCGCTCAATTCATATTTGTTGAACAAATAAATGAGGCCTAAAGAAGTGTTTTGGCAAAGTGTGACCCCAAAAGAGCAAGAAACTACGTCTCTGCAGTTTAGAGGTTATTTTTTAAATAATGGTGATGAATTGAAACTGAGCCAATCAGACTTCTTATTCAGCTGTAACTATGCATGAGATGGCTATTTCTAAACCAGGTAAAAGCATTACTGTATTTAGAATACAGTAATGGGATCTCTGAAGGTAAAAGGATCAGACTGTCAGGCCAAAACTCATTAGCACCAATTAAAACTCAACTAACTGCCTATAATAAGCAAGCTTAGTACTGACTGACTGATATGTTTTATTTAAACAAAGCAAAAATAAAATGATGCTACAGGACACAGAACTTTAAGAGTATTATACTTTAAGAAAATGAACCTAATATATACTGTAAGAAATAGAATGCTATGGAAGAATACAGGGCCTAAGATATTGCTATAGCAAGAATGTAATTTATCATATTAATGAACTATGACATATGCAGAGAAAATACCTGTATATAAAAAAAAGAACCTGTTAAAGCTGAAAAGAAATTATTTCTGGGCAAAAGTTTAAAATTTGGTGTAAGTTAATGCTACTGAATTATTCATTTGCAAATGGTTAAAATGGCAAATTTTATGTTATATATTTTTACCACAATATTTGAAAAGTAAAATAGGCAGAAAGATGGTGGATGAAAAGAACATCATAGAGTCAGATATGGAAATAAACAATAGAATATCACTAAGCCCACTACTAAGAAATAAGCCACTTTAGAAGATTTTGAAAATCATTCACAGCATAAATCAGTTAGTCTGGAAAATTAAAACTAATGGATTCAACTCTTCTGACTATGAATTGCGAGGAGTAGACTATATAACAAGTGGTCACAATCTGGCTTTCAATATTTCTGTTATAAGCTGAATATTTGTATCACCCCTCAATTCATATGTTGAAACCTAATCCCCACTGTAATGGTATTTGAACATGGGGCTTTAGGGAGCCCTCACAAATAGAATTAGTGCTCTTATAAAATAGACCTCAGAGAACTCTCTTGCCCCTCTACCATGTGAGGACACAGCAAGAAGATGATAATCTATGAACCAGAAAGCAGGTTCTCACCAGACATTGAATCTACCGTTCACCTGATCATGGACTTTCTAGCCTCCAGAACTGTGAGAAATAAATTTCTATTATTTATAAGCCACCCAGTCTATGGTATTCTATTATAGCAGCCCAAATGGACTAAGGCAGTTTCAAATACAATTCAAGAAATGCTGATGTTAAGAGGAAAAAAAAAACCACTCATGATTGAATCAAATAACTTCAGAGCTTGCTCACCTTCCTGGTTATTAAGATCACAAAGGGACTCTTGCCACCCTTTAAAGTTCAAGAAATTAGTAAAGTATGAATAGTGAGCATTTAACTGTGCTGGAAGAAAAAGTGCAAGATGTACTCAGTAGATAAAGTTCTCAGTCTGCAGGCCAAGTAATCTGGCTTCCATGTAAGAGGCAAAGCAATGCTCCTAGTTGTATGATAAAATCTACAGATTTTATATGAAGTTATTTGTTAGAAAATAATTCCTGAGGCACTTTAACAATACAAATTTTATTAAAAAAAATAATAACATCAAAACTGTTCAGCAAATCTATATTCAATGTAACCAAAATAAACGAACACCAAATTAAAAGATATATACATACATATACATATACATACATACATACATACATATATACACACACACACACACACACACACACATATATATACATACATATGTAAGAAACAAGTGCATTTTTTGGTCCCAATATTTTTGAATATATTATCTTTATCCAAAGGAATTATGTTAACGGCTAAGAAGATATTATGTATTAGATGAACGGAAATGTAACTTTAAAACATGTTTTAAGGTCTGTAGGAAGTATTTCTTTTTTTCTTTTTTTGGCCAATTCTTTGTCTTTGAACTCACAATCGAACAGAGGATGTAATAACATCTTATGGTCTGAACAATTACCAAATTAAGAAGCCAACAAGAAATCTGTAGAGAATTCTAAGGAATTTCTTGGAGTTCTTATCAAAACAAAATAAACACAAAAGTCTTAAAGAAGAGATAAAAGTGGACATAACAAAAAATACATCAATAAATTTATTGAAGAACATAAAACCAAGATAAAATTAAATTAAACTTAAAAAGTTTTTAAATATTAGTATTGCTGAAAACTCCTAGGGTTAATACTGGATAAAACTTTAAATGACAGTACAAATAACTGTAATTTTGGAACTGTAAATTTTGAAATTTGTTTTCTAA
>NW_006436285.1:298361-304048 GCF_000325575.1 Pteropus alecto
TACACAGCCATTTTATATTCTTTGGACTGCATGCATGCTAAAAGGCGGCAGCCAAAATGATTAAACTTAAATTTGGGTGATAAAGCATTGATTTGATGGGCTTTCTTGGTCAGAATTGGCCCATAAGCTTAAGATCAAGAACCAAAGCCCCCAGTGGGAAGTTGTGCTCAATTTGGTGGGCCTTGAGGTCATCTCTGGCTAAATTAGCATCAGCCTTATGGAAGGCCAGTCACGAAGGAAGGGACTCTCCCCAAGATCTGATTTCCTAAGGCCACAAACTAGAGGAGGTCTCACAGTCAAATAATTTACATTCCTTGGAAAGAGAGAACAGGCATCAGTTGTGTCCAACGCAGCGGGACACTGACCAGGAGTACCCTGGACATTTTTTGAAATTTCTGTTACTTCTGCATCTGAAAAATATGAAAAATAGAACAATGACAGACAAGGAATGAGAAAAAAGATAGCTATCTGATCTAAAAATGTAAGACTTACACGAAATTAACTAAGAAACCAGACAAAACAGACAAAAAGAAAAAAAGATGAATAGCTATAATGTTTGGAATGCAATATTCTGGAGGCAAGTACAGCAGAGATAAACACAAGTTATTTTAAACAAAGCAAGAAAAACCATAGCAAACAAAGTTATTTTTGGAGAAAACTAACTGGAGCAAAAAAGCACATGTTAGGATATGTGAATCTGACACAAAGATAAGGTGGAATAAGAATCTAGTGCCATCTGAAAGCTGAAAAGAGCTGAATAATAAGAACTAGTGTCATGAACTTGGTTATTTAACCATTTTTGTGTGAGAAAACACTTCAGAACTTTGAACTTAGGAAACTTTCTCTGTGTAAGAAACTACTTCAGAACTTTGAACTTAGGAAATTCCAACTTGTTTTGTACCAGGTTGCACGAGCTCCATAGAGCAGGAATCTATTTCACCAAGTAGCTTTAAAAACAAAAACAAAAACAAAATACTTTAATATTTTTCATTTCTATTAATGACACATTAAAAATATGCAACAGTGCTAATAAAATCCATCAAAGAATAATGCGCTGAATAAAAATTAAACTTACTCAGAAGTGGGTTCAGAAGCTGAGGTACTTTTGGGAACTGAAATTAGAAGAGTTTTACATTTAAAATAGCATATATGAGTGAGACTACTAATTTAATACAATTGAGAACCCATATGTGGCTGATAAATAATACTGGAATAAATATCAGAAAATCAAAGTAACACAATTATACATACATACCATTTTCTACTATAACTTGGCAAGTATGAGTTTTGCGTTGACTTAAGTGTTTAGCCATACGATCTAAACCGGAAGAATCAGTTAAGAAATCACATTTAAGGCACACTAGAGTAATGCCCCTATGAAAAGAAAGACAGAAAGAAAAGATTTTTATCTTTAATGAAAATCTATATATAGGTTCAATAATTATTTTTCTATGTAATAATTTGATTTGCTTTTTATGCATCATGACCATCACTGTTCAATTTTGTTATATAAGGCTGATATAGCTGAAATGGTGCTTTAGAAAATGGCATATCCATGCCTGTTATGCTAATATTTTGTGCTTTATAAACTGTTCCCTTTCACACTGGTTGCTAAAACAGAGGAGCGAAGAGACCTAAAGCTCACTTGTGGTTCCACTAACAACTTATGGAACTTGTGCAAAGCACAATCTTTCTGTGCCTTTGCCCATTCATTCAATATACATTTGCTGGTGACCTTCTTTATACACTATGTACTACACTAGGTGTTATAGATACAAGAGCGAACAAAAGGGTACACTCTGTGGAGTTTACAATTTGAAATCTTATTTAAATGACAATAAAATCAGAAAAGAAATGGAAGGCTTTAAAAAGAAATCATTAAAATAATGTAACTATTGTTATTATCAGCTTATTAACACAGCAAAAATGTACTTTTGCAGTTCATTTTAAATTTAAATACTTTAAGTATTTCACCTGTATAGGAATAAAAACCAGTAGCATACCTTAGACTGACTTCTCCCCTGCAGCTCTAGTCTTAACAATTTGTTGTGTATTTACATCTGGGTGTCATGCTGGCACATCAAAAATGACCTTCATAAAACTAAAGTCATGTGCTTTCCTCCCCACCCCATAAAAATCACACCTCTTGAATGGTTTCTCTTCTGAGGACATGTCCCTGACACAAAGGCTCAAAATTTTAGTATTTTCTCTCTTTTTCCTTAAAACAGTCAATATTTCAAACATTTTATAACATCAACAATTTATCGAGCACTTACTGCATCAAGCTAAAGGTTTTAAACATATCATCTCTTCTAAGTCTTATATAACAAGCTAAAGAAGTAGATACTATAACTTTTTTTTTTTTTTTTAAAGAAGGCAGGGTCAGTTTAGGAACCTACCAAAACCAGGACCAGGTTTGAAACTCAGCCCTTTGATTCCAGAGCCCATGTTTTTAAACATGATATAATACCACCTTACCACCTTAACCTAGGTTCTTATTAAATCAGTCTTACCTACCATAATAGTCTTAACCAGTCTATGTGCCTCATACAGCTACAACTCACCTGTATACCCTTCCAAATTGATCTTTCTGCACAAAACACCAATAGTTTCCCCAATGTCTGCAAAATAAAATTAAGTCTAAATTCCCTAGCCTTTTTCAAGGATTCCACAATCTGGATCTAATCTCAAAATTATTTCCCCAGACTTTGATCTCAATACTCTTACACGAACTTCATGCTCCATCCAAAATGTACTACTAGTCATTCACTGTGTATACCTTTTTTCCTTTATGCATTTTTATTCATGCTATTTCTTCCAACTAGAATGCCCCTGTGCCTCTATTTTTAAGTAGAAACCTTTCTTTGAAATCAGTAACTCTCATGGCACTTATTACAAACCTCCTTGTATTACTGTAGTTATTTATGTTCACATCTTATCACGAATCATACATTCCTTGAAGGTTGGTACCATACCTTCTTCATCACTGTCATCTTTACAGGACTTGCTACATTGTTATACATGATAGTTACACAATAAATAGCTAAAGAATGAACACTGCATTTTAACAAACTAGTAATTACAAAATTTAATGTTCCATAGAATTATAAATATACTAAATACCATACGCAGAAATTAACCAATTTTCTATTTAAATTTGAGACCCATCCAAGTTGGAAAAAAGCATTTCAAATCTTCAAAGTCATACAATTAATTTAAGAACCAAGCATACAACTAAGCTTGACAACAGTCAGTAAAAATCAAATTAGATCTCATCTTTAGAATTAAAAAATCCTCTTTCATTCTTATAAAAAATTTTCAGTAAACGTAATACCTAATAAAGCTCATTTTTTCCAAATACTTTGACTTTAGTTAATATTTTAAAAAGAGTTCCAATATATTTTTAAAATATAACCAAACTTCCCTCTGCCTATAAGCTGCTGGTCCAATGTCATCCACATATGTCATTTTCAACATCAACATTAATTTACTTGACAAATATTTATGGAGTGCCTTCCATGTGCCAGGCACTATTCAATGTCCAGCAAATGTCTGAACCACACACATTCTAGTGAGAAGACACAGGCAATGAACAAAAGGGTGAAATATATAATATGTCAGTAAAAAGCTGCCATGAAGAAAAATAAAGCAAGACAAGAAAATAGGAAGTGCTGGGGTGGGGCCTAAGGGAAAAAAATGATATTTTAAATAGACTGGTCAAGGAAAGCTTCACTCATTGGAGTAGGAACCTGCAGGGAGTTAGCCATGTAGATATGTGGGGAATAGCCTCTCTTCTACTTTTCCACTTACATAGAACATCAAAACAAATATTGGCTAAACTTAAGTCTATGTCTTAGCATGGTGCTACACAGATCTTTAATATGTCAAACAGCAATGACAACATGAGCTAAAAAATTAAACAAAGGAAGGCGGAGTCAAAAGGAATCAGAAGAACGTGAAAAAAATAATGCTTAGTAGATTCTGAGCTAAGTGTGTGTGGTATAACCAAGTTAATTATCAGTACCTTTAGAAATGTTCATCAACAATTCTTTCTTTACAGTAAACAAGTTATATACTTTTACTTCAGAAAGAAAAAAACCTTACAAATCATGAAGCTATATATTGATCAAAACCAAAAAAAGTGTTACTCACTTTACTAGGTATCTTAAACTTTTTAATATTCAAATATTGTTGGAAAGCCTTATTTTTTCATGCGAGTCCATGAAAGTTTCATCTTAATGCCTAACATAACTGAAACAAGTTTAGCCAGAGAATATAGGCTATCCCCTCTTTGATCTAAGGATATAATGAACAGAACTCTATTATGTCTAGTAGCAATATCATTTTATTTTCCAAACTAGGCACTGCAGCATCAGGTTAAAAAAAGTTACTATAATTTTTCAATAAAAATGGAATGGAAAAAGGTCAACTAGTTACCTGAGAGTTCCACAATGCTTCTTAAAAATATAAAACCGTTTACTTGGATGGTTGCTATGAGAGCTGGAGAGATAGGAGACAAATGAGATTTTATTACCCAATAAGTCATATTAATTTTATGACCATATTTCAAGTCTGTGCTTAGTTTTGAATAAAAGTTTCTGATCTAAATGATAAAATTCTATTAGCCATCTTTGTTTAATTCAATATTTTTATCTTACATTTCACTTTACCTGTGTATTTTCTTACAACATATTTTCCTGAAAATATTCTTAAATGATCAATACCTCATCATTATATTAAAAAAACCCAACTCCTCAGAGTTAAAAATGCAAAGAACATCAAATTAAAATTTGCAACTACTAAGAGTTGAAAACAATCTAAAAGGTATTTGCTAATAATGTATTTTGCTACAATATAAACTATTATGAATAATATTTATTTATCACTTTGTAATCTTAATATACTTAGTGAGGGAGAGAATCTGAATGATATTCGAAGTAAATGCTACTTGGGCAAAATGACATTACTTATTATAAGTAAAATGAAAAATTTAAAGAATCTTTTGCAATAACTAGGAGGGCTTTTAAGGAAAGTGAATTAAAGGATGCAGAACTCAGGAGTAAAAACAATACTTCCTCTATGCATAGAAAAGAAAACCACTAACCAAATGTTGCAGCCAATGGTAATAGCTTTTATACCCCCTTTTAAACTGATAAGGAAAGCTTTCTTGTATTGGAAATCCAGGTGGGATTAGACAGGATTAGTGCAGCACAGTAGTATTACTCAAAGTGTGGTCCATATAACAGCCACATAACCATCACCTGGGAGCTAATTAGAAATACAAAGTCTCAGATTCCACTCCAAACCCACTGAATTAATCTCTAGCAGTAGGACTCAGAAATCAGTTTCAATGTTTTTCAGGCGATTATTATGCAAGCTAAAGTTCGAGAACTAGCCCTAATTTGTACTGACAGATCCAAAGCAGCCAACACACCAAGTCATTGGTTACCCTTAGACACAAGGTAACTATCTCAAGCATACCATGTATGCACTGGAAAAAAAAGTTTCTGGCTAGGTATAATTCCAAGAAAATAACCCCAGAGTAAGTGCCATGGTGAATACAAAGAACTGCTCTCTCAAGTAGGTAAGACAGACATATATTTAATATGAGGTAGAATAGCTGAGTGGTACATAACTCAAAGAAAGAAATGACTCCCATGAGTGGCTGTGGTAATCCGATACTTCAC
>NW_006436285.1:304117-340300 GCF_000325575.1 Pteropus alecto
AATGTAGAATGAACTATACGTTGAGAAAGTTTAAAGGTACTCAACCCCTGAGAAAATGAAGTTTCTGTATGCACAGAGTTCAAGCATATGGCAAAAGTTCAACTGGGTCAGAGTGAGAGTGTACCATTAAGGGGCAGGTAGCTGAGGCAACAAGGAAAGCAAGGTACCATAGAAGTAGGGGAAATGTAGAGACCTACAAGGCCTTTAGAAGACTAGAAGTAGAAGTCAGTTCTATATGAGGCTAACAACGTGTAAGTGCTCAGTTTGTAATGACAATGCAGGGTGAGGTTGGGGCTCACTGGAAATTGGGAAAAGTTTATGAAGGAAGCCTGGGGCCAATTGGAAATATTTTGAGATAGAATGGGGCTAGAAATCCTAGAAGATGGTTGAGGAGCCTATGGGGAATGTAAAAGGGGTGGACAGAACGACCCATGGGTTTAAGAAACACCAAAAATATTTTCCAATTTAATCTTCTATAAATTAGGGGCAGAATTAAAGCCCTATTGGGGCAGTCATGTGTTTGGTATAGAATAAGAGACCAGCATTCTTCCCAGCAGTATATTGAGAGAAAGGTTAGCGAGGACATGGTTTAGAGCAACCGGGTATGGGTGCAGAACCACTGTGGTAACTGGGAGGCAGAGTGTTAAACTGTGCAAGATGGATCCTCAGGAAGCCATGATGAATGGTGGAAGATCAAGAGAACACAGGCTTCAGAAACTTTAAGTGTATTATTTTTAGATGATGCTCCACATTTATGCAAATGATGCCTTAAGACAGACTGAGCTTAAAGGATATTAGGTGATAGTTTGAATTCTAAACAGACAATAATGTTTTTGACTTGTGTTCTTTATAGATGCTAGTGAGTCAAAGGTTAAAATATCTATCAAATAGTTAAAATAAAGAGTTGGATCTCAGGTAAACTCAGCATTGAAATTCAAGGATTTACAGTTGAGAGGTAAAAGATAAAATCCTGAGAGTGGTTAAGATACCAAGAAAGGAAATGTAAAGAAACAAGAGTTGAAGAAACAAAAGGTAATGAAATAGAAAAAAGAATTCAAAATAGCATAGATGATAGAGGTTTTGTTCATCTTCTTTTATATCGAAGTTGTGACAGAAACATGCAGCAAACAGCAAGCTGTCGCCTGGGGTCTAGATGAACAAGCCCTATGACTAGGGA
The DNA here is from genome assembly GCF_000325575.1 of Pteropus alecto. NCBI lineage: Eukaryota > Metazoa > Chordata > Mammalia > Chiroptera > Pteropodidae > Pteropus > Pteropus alecto. Next base: position 305,295 of record NW_006436285.1, read on the forward strand.
GAGAAATAAGAAATCACCCTGCAATGGGAGGAGGTAGGACAGGGCAAGGATGCGAGGCTGCCCAGTCTCAAGCGGCTGAGTGAGACAGAGGCCATAATAGTAGAAGTCATCAGCTGCAGAAACCTCTAAAGGGGCCATGACCATGAGCAGACTTTTGCAGTGACAAACCTATTCGCTCTGAGCACCAGCGCCTGGTCAGCTGTGTGAGGGGAAACAGGGACTTCCAGGGGGAGAACAGTAATGAATAAATGTTAATCCAACTATTTCAATAATCACTTTGAACTGCAATGGTCTAAATGCACCATTAAAAGAATGAGATTGACAGAGTGCATCAAAAAAACAAGATCCAACTATACCCTGTCTGCAAGAAACCCACGTTAAATGTAAAGATACATAAATTAAAACTAAATGTATGAAAAAATATAGAGCATACTGACTAATCAAAAAAAGCCCAAGTAAAAACCAAAAATAAAAAATGGTGTAGATGATAGAGGTCCTGTTCATCCCTCTGGTGACCAAATCACAATTGTGACAGAAACAAGGAGCAGCAGCAAGGAAAAATTGCCTGGGATCTAGATGGACAAGACATACAACTAGGGAGAAATCCAAGAAATCACCTTGCGATGGGAGGAGGTAGGACAGGGCAAGGATGCGAGGCTGCCCAGTCCCCAGAGGCTAAGTGGGACAGAGGCTACGGCAGTGGCAGCTGCCAGCCACAGATGTCTCAAAAGAGGTTGTGTTCACAAGCAGACTTTTGCAGTGAGGAACTTTCTCGCTATGAGCACCAGCCCCAGGTTGGCTGAATGCGGGGCACCAGGGACTTACAGGGGGACACTAAGATGTCAGGGTGAGGGCCAGAGGTGAGGCTCTTTCTGGACAGAAGTACTGGCAGTATCCATTATTCCTCTGGTGAGCTCTCCCCACTCCCAGTGTGTGGACACAATGCTGTCATAGCTGAGACAGCATGAAACTGAATAACAGAGGTCACTCTGACCAGAGGATTCCCTGAAACTCCACCTCTCTCACCTTATGGCCCCACCCAAGCCACATCCAGTTGTGTCCTTAGCATGTCCTGTGCAACCTGTAGAGCAAGCTCCAAGATCCACATTGGTGGCAGCTGACCTCAGTTTCTGATGTTGTTTCTTGAGGCAACTATAAGCACAGCATCTGTAGACTGCTTGCTGAATCTTAACAGGTGGTCTCGAAGGGAGACAGGCTGAGGCTAAAACTGGCCTGCTGCTGAATCCCTCTCAGTACTGTGCCTCTGGACACCTACTACGCAAAGCCATGCTAATAAGACTGGGAGACTTAAGAGATTTGCTTAGTACATAGAGACATATACTGAAAGACAGCCAAAACTGGAAGACAAAGCAGCAGAATCCATGAGAGAAAAGAACGGAGATCCAGAAATAATGAAGTCAAGCAATCTAACAGATGCAGAGTTCAAAATACCGGTTATAAAGATGCTCAGTGAACTTAGGGGAAGGGTAGATGAATGCAGTGAGAACTTTAACAAAGAGATAAAAAACAAAAAATGGAAGTGGAAATTATAAAAGGGAACCAGCTGGTAATGAATAATACATTATCTGAGATGAAGAGTATATTAGAGGGGATTAACAAAATGGATGAAGAAGACGATCGAACCACAAATATAGAGGATGGGGAAGCCAAGGTCATCTAATAAGAATGGCAAGGAAAAAAAGTGAAGAATATAATAATAATTTAAGGAGTTTTGGGGATAACATTAAATGCAAAAACATCCACGTAATAGGGGTACCTGAAGGAGGAAAGGGAGAACAAGAAGTTGAAGAGCTATTTGAAGAAATAATGATGGAAAATTTCCCTAACCTGGTGAAGGAAATAGACATAGAACCCCAGGAAGCTCAGAGAGTCCCAAGAAAGAGAAACTCAAAGAGGCCCACACCAAGACACATCATAATTAAAATGCCAAAGGTAAAGACAAAGAGAGAATCTTAAAAGCAGCAAAAGAAAAGCAGTTAGTTACCTACAAGGGAGCACCCATAAGACTGGCAGTTGATTTCTCAAAAGAAACTATGCAGGACAGAAGGGCTTGGCACAAAATATCCGACGTGATGAAAACCCAGGATCTACAACCAAGAATACTTTATCCAGCAGAGCTATATTTAGAGTCAAAAAACAGATAAAGAGCTTATCAGACAAAAATAAGCTAAAGGAAATCATCAACACCAAGCCAGTATTACAGGAAATGTTGGAGGGACTTCTTTAAGAAGAAAAAACATGTATCAAAAACAGGAATAAAGAATGGTAATAACTACATTCCTATCAACGAGTAACTCAAATGGAAAAGAATTAAGTGCTTCAACCAAAAGATAGGGTGGCTGAATGGATAAGAAAACAAGACTCCTACATATGCTACCTACAAGAGACTCACCTCGGATTAAAAGACTAAAAGGAAGGGGATGGAAAAATATATTGCCTTGATGGACCTAGAGGATATTGTGCTAAATGAAGTTATATAGAGAAAGAAAAATATCATGTGATTTCACGTACATGCAGAAACTAAAGAAGAAAATAAACAACAGTAATAACAACAAAAACAAAAAAAACTAATAGAGAATTTTCTGAGGGGTACTAGAGAGGAGGGGATTGGGGGATGGTAAAAAAGGGTGAAGGGATTAAGAAATACAACTGGATAGTTACAAAATAGTCATTTGTAGTATAAGTGTAGTATAAGAAAAATAGTCAACAATATTGTAATAAATATGTAAGGGGGAAGAAGGGTACTAGATTTAGTGGGGTAATCACTTGAGCTCTAATCACTATGGTGTACAACTGAAACTAATATATTATTGTATGCCAACTATAATTGGAAAAAATCTCATTCAATTATACAATGTAAATATGAGCAACTAATTGTCTACTATATTTCAATATGGTGGGGAGACAAACAGAAAAAAAAAAAGTAATGAAATGGAAAAGTAGCCGAAGAAGTTTAAAAAATGGCAGTAACAGTTTAAAAGAAGTTGAAAATAGTTTTAAAAGTGAATGCTCACAACACGACATACAAATAATTTATTATTGAATTGTACACTTGAAACTTATATAATTTTATTAACCAATGTCACCCCAACAAATTTAATTTAAAAAAGCTAATGATCAAAGCTATCAAATGCTCTACAGAAGTCACAGAGGAGTACGACTGAAAACTGTTAACGGGGCAACTTTAACTGATAGGTGGAGGTGATACTCAGATGACAAAGGGTAAAGAAATGACAAATAAGATAGTAAAGAATACTCTGCTATAAAGGAAATGGAGGAGATTAGAGGCAGGGTTAACTCTGCAAAAATGGGACATGGGACATGTCTTTTCTGAGATTAATGTCTGAATGAAGGGAAAAACTTGAGGTAGAAAACAGTTAATCTTGTGAAAAATGGAAAGGATGACCTCAGTAATTAGGAGGCAAGGCTAACAACTGAGAAACTAGAATAGAATCCTGAGGGTACTGAAAAGGACTTAAACAGATCTTGTAGATAAAAACAAAGATGTATTTTTTTTTAAAAAGACAGGACCAAATTAAAGTTAAAGACCATCGATTCAGAGCTGATTAAATCAACCACAGTTTGGTAGTCTAGAACTGAGCATAGAGACAGATCAAAAAGGACAAGAGAGTCAAGGGTAGCAAGGTTAAACATGACTAAAGATGTAAAGGGCTATAACAGGACAAAAACAAAGAACATTCAAAACAGATGACCTGGAGGGTGAGGTTGTCTATAAAGTTGGAATGGTGCTGTTGGACTAGAAAGAGGGGTCAAAACTCTGAAAGTCATGAGTAATTAATGAGAATTCAAAAAATGAATATTGTGTATGATGAAGTAAAATGAGATAGTGGTAAGGAAAGGAGTATAACATGTCAGAGGTGGATGTGAAATGTCAGCATTAAAGAAGTCAAGGTACCATGAGGTCAGCTGATTATCGAGGGGAAAAAAATCCCTGTAAACCAAGTGCTGAAGCCATAAAAAAATGTGGGCAAATCCTTGAAAGTGGTAGCTAACTATGACCATAAAAACACATAGAGGTCTTGCTATGATTTATAAGTAAGCCACTTTTATTGTTTATACCTTATTTCTGACTAAAAATAAAACTACCTTAATTTGAATAATAAACTTAGCACATTTATATCTGAACAATTTTTTATCTATTGAAAAAAAATCCATACTGAAGGAAATGCCTACAAATAAAGTCCAAATGAAAGTAATGTGGGCTTTAAAGTCTTTTTCTAACATAAAGTATATAGTAGGTGCTCAAATAATGTAAATTGGATTAATGTATGAAAAGAAATTCCAACAGTAGCATCATGACTGGAATAGCCCTATAGCCTCTCATTTCTCATTTTATTGAATGAATGCAAAGATGAATGACTTGAAAGACATGGATGAGAGAGGTGGGAGGAGGGAAGGGAGGGAAAAAAAGGGAATGAGAGAAAGAGATGGAGTACACATATGCGTGCGCCAATAATGTAATTAGCATCTTTGACAAGTCTGGAGTCAAAGTCACTCTCAAAGTGACTGCTCATGTGGTTACATGTGTTTATTTGATAAATATGTTAAAAATATTTAACATTTTGTTTGAAAATAACCACTTTTTGAAAGACTTGGAAAAATAAATTTCCCTAATAAATTTATTCTAATTTAATTAGTCTAACGCCTTAAAATTTTTGTTCTAATAATTTCATCAGTTATTATGCTGGAAAATAGTATTGGGTAATATCCTAAAAGTTCTCTATTGCTAGATCCTTTTAGTTCCCTGAGGTGACAAACTGGTTTCTAAGAGGACAAATTTGCTTTAAAAAAGCAAACATCTTGACTGGCAGTTTTGACCAGCAGTATATATGTTTAACTCACCTCACCATATGATTTACAAAGGCTTTGTTACAGTTAGTGTTGTATTTGCAAAAATTACAGTGGATATATATTGAAAAGTGGCTTGCAAAATCTTTTATTTTGGAATGACACTCAATGCACTTATGAAGTCCTCGATGACACCTTATGGAGACAGAAAAAATGAAAAAAATATTGTAAAGCAAAAATAATAAGGCAAAACCTTACCAACATTTTATTAATTGAAACTAGGGTGGTTAACATCTTTAAATAGAGACTCATAATTTGAAAATTTGTTTTGAAACAACAAGTTAGGATAAGTGTTAAAATGCTAACACCAGTTAACCTTTCTCTAGAATAAAAAGGATAATATTAACCAATTCAATTATCACAAGATATAAACACAAAATATAAGATTAGTGTAAAAGATGACAATAATACAATAAACACAGTAATTCAAGTTCTTCTCAGCAGTTGTAAAAAGTACCTATCTGCTTGGCCTTTATGCCAGATAAGTGATTATCACATAAATGTGCGAGGGAGTTTTGTGATATGGTAAATTATATTAAAATAAACCTTTAATATTTAATATTCAATTGACATTGTAAATCAGGAATAAAAGATATTACCGTAAGTTCTTCAAAGCTATGCTGATTTTGTTCTTTCTGTTGCGTTGTTTCTTTTGCTTGTAAGAAGTTTTTGCTTTGCATTTGGATGTACCTTTACCCTGCTTACTTGCATTAGGTTTACTTGCAGTGGATGTAGTTGCATGAGCCTTATGTGTCTTAGTTTTACTTGCATTAGATTTTGTGGAACTTTTCGCAGTTGTATTTTTAGACCTAGGAGGTGAGACCTGAAGAGAAGAAGTGCTTGGAGTATTATTGGAAGATGCAGTTGATGTCTTTGAATGAAGAGGTCCAAATGAAGCTCGAATAGTAACCTATAAAAATGAAGGCAATATATATTTTTGAAAATTAATCATTACACTAATATTAAAAAGATCACTGCAAGCCATTACATTATGGTCAGTTGGTTTTTGACAAGGGTGCCAAAACAGTTCAACGGGGGAAACAACTGTTTTAACAAATGGTGCTGGGACAACTGGATATCTGCATACAAAAGAATAAGTTTGGATCCCTACCTCATACTAGATACAAAAAATGAACTCAAAATGTAGCAAAGACCAAACTGCAAGAGCTAAAACTATAAAACTCTTAGAGAAAACAGGAGTAAATCTATGGGACCTTGGGTTAGGCAATGATTTCTTAAATATGATACCAAAAGCACAAGCAACCAAAAAAAAAATAGATAAATTAGACTTCATAAAAATTTAACACTTTTATGCTTCAAAGGACACCATTAAGAAAATGAAAAGACGTAGAGATATATTTGCAAATCATATCTCTAATAAGAGATTTGTGTATAGAATATATAAAGAACTCTTTCAACTCAACATAAAGACAAATAACCTAATTTAAAAATGGGCAAATGATCTGAACAGGCATTTCTTCAAAGAAGATGTACAAAGGACCAATAAGCACATGGAAAGATGCTCAACATCTTTACTCATCAAAGAAATATAATCAAAACTTCAATAGGATGTAACTTTAGACCAACTGGAATTGCTATAATAAAAAAGGCAAATGATAACAAGTGTTGCTAAGGATGTGGAGAAATTGCAACCTTCATATATTGCTGGTGGGAAAGTACAATGGTACAGCAGCTTTGGAAAACAGTTCGGCAGTTCCTCAAAATGTTAAACAGAAGAGTTATCATATAACCCAGCAATTCCACTCCTAGGTATTCCATCCTAGTAATTCCACCCAAGAGAAATGAAAAACTACATTCACATAAATTTTCATAGGAGCATTATTCTTATAGCCTCAAATTGGAAACAACCCAAATACCCATCAATTGATGAATGGATAAATAAAATATTGTATACCCCTACAATGTAATAATATTCAGCCATAAAAAGAATGAAGTACTGATACATATAAGTACTGATACAGCCATAAAAAGGAAATACTGATATAAAATACAATATGATGAACCTGAAAAATATTATGCTAAATGAAATAAGCCAGTCATAAAAAAATCACATAATGTATGATTCCATTTATATGAAATATCTAGAACAGGAAAATCCATAGAGACAGAAAATAGATTAAAGTTTGCCTGGCCATGGTGGAAGGGAAATAGGGAGTGACTGCTAATGAGTATGAGGTTTCTTTTCGGGGTGGTGAAAACATTCTAAAATGGATTGTGTTGATGTTTGCACAACTCTGTGAATGTGTTAAATAACATCGAATTATACACTTTAAATGAGTGAATAGTGCGGTATATGAATTATATCTCAATAAAGCTGTTTCAAAAAACACTGCAATACAAAAAGTTAAACATCATTACTTTGAAAACAGCAAGTTTAAACTACAATCAGTTAAGTCTTCCATTTACTCTAAATGGTCATACCAATTAAATAAAATTTACCTCAATATTTATTAACTGTTATAATATTAGTTTTGTATCGATACTATTTATATGTTAACGCAGATATTAATCGATAATTAGAAGTTAGTGCAAATTATATGAATACCAAAAAAGCACATTCCATGGCTATTTTATGCTCTGATATAACTAAATAGCTTTCACAAATACAGAGGCCAAAATTGAAATCTCAAAGCCTGAAATAGTCACTCTCAAAAGGCTTGTATTACCCTTTGGTAACTATAAAACAGATCTCTAGTAAATGTGACCTGTGCTCCCTGGGGGCTCATTGGGCAGGATTTATGGTTCCAAAGGTTACTGTGGAGGTTACATCAATTCATCATACAGCATAGAGAGTTATAATATTCAAAATTTCCTTAAAGGGAGATAATATAAAATTTATCATTTAGTATTAGAAAAAGAAAATGTTCAATTATACCCATTGGTTAATAATGTAAAACAGTTGCCTGTTTACATTCTCTTTAATCATTTGACTATACTATCCCCACATATTTGAGGAGCAGCCAATGAGGAAGTCCTATGTAATACATGTATAATACAAAAAGAACTAAATTAGGAGTCAAAAGATCCCAGATTAAATCTCAATACTACCCCTTCCTAGCTATGTGACCTTGAGTAAGCAACTTATCCTTGCCAAGTCTCCTCATCTATAATATGAGAGTAATACCTGCTTTGTCTACCTCATTGAACTGCTACATGGATTAAATAATACAATGTATGAAAAATCACACTGAAAGCTTAATTCTAAAGTACTAGTACCAATCATGATTAATAGTATAATGATATTATAATGTAACATGCTACTTATTACTACTAATAAGGGAAGATATGAGAGAGGACTGCACTGCACTGCTTACATTAGTATTCTGCATGTCTAGTCCCAGCACAGAATGAATGGATTGCAGAGAAGGATACTGGATAGCTTTTTTTGTTCTACATCTTCAGAGCATTGCTTTACATTATTTTACTTAATTCAAATAGTAGACATACATTCAAAAGTAAGTACTCAAAGCCAAATATATGTATTTGAGAATTCCTCACTTTGGATTATGCATCTATCCACTGAGGCATAGTCAAGAGCCGACTTTCCATAAAGTTAGAGAATACAGATGCACATAAGGAAAATAGAGGAAAGGAAATTTGCAGTCAGATGTGTTGGCTCACTTAAAACAGCAATGCTATTCTGGAACAGAATTTGCTTCTCTAGGAGTAGACTCAGTAATATCAACTTCAACAAACTATGGCATTCAAGGCACTATGACTGATGCTGGAGACGCAAAGATAAATTAAACATGATTTCTGGCCTTATAGTCTAGTGACTGAAGCAGACTTACATGTTGCCAACTGGAATAGCTCAAAAACAACCTATGGAATATTGAAACGACTGGCTGACTACAGTTAATCTAGTTGTACTCACTGCACAGGAATATGTTCTAATATAACACATGTCAATCAACTCTTATCAAACATAAGAGAAAACCTAAAATTAAAATCTTAATGACAATCAACTTTTAATATTATATTCAATAGATAAAGCCAAGCAGTAGTTTATTTCTATTATCACACAAAATGTTAAAATACAACATATTTAAAACTCACTTTTGTACCAGGAGGCAATCCTTCTAGCTCTTTAGGTTTTATAAATGTCCGATGCTGGGTCTTGTGATCTAGTTTCTCCTTGCAGGTCAAAAATTGTAGTCTGCATTTTGTACAACGATGAACTCCTTTTTTCTGTTTACAAATAACATTAGAAATAGTATTAGAAATAATAATCTCTACTGCCATAAATCCTGGGACTTGAAATTGCTCTTAAATCTAATAGTTAAAAGTATTTGTTACTATATAGGCAATCAACAGGAAAATTATGTCAATTAGGATCCAATGAGACAAGTTCTATACCATTTGTAGGGTAAAAACTTTTTTTTTAATTTTTATTTTTCAATTAGAGTTGACAATTTCTAAATTTAAATTTGAAGTATAAACTATTCAAACACAAACTATGAAAATAAGCTATACTGTATTTTTATCCTTGAACATAACAAATTCTTTTTAATTATTGTTATTTCCATTTGTTCTTAAGTTGGTAAAATAAATTAAACTTTCTAAAAACAGATTTATCCAGACTCTCCCAAGAAAGTTGTTATAGAAATGGTTGTATAAAGCAGTGCTGTCCGATAGAACGTTCTACAGTGATGATAATGTTCTATAGGTGCACTGTCCAATATGGTGTCCACTAGCCACATGTAATTATTGAGCACTTGAAATGTGGCAAGTGCAACAGAGAAACTGATTTTTAAATTTTACTTATTTTTAACTAATTTACATTTAAATAGACACATGGGGCTAGTGCCTATGATAATGTACAGTATGGGTATAGAAGCATAAATCAGCATTACTGTTTGAGAACCCCTTGACTGTGTCCCTTCTCAAACCCAGTCCTATTAATATTTTATGAGTGGGAAATAGGACCCATGAGAAATCTAAGTCACTAGCTCATAGCTGGTTAGTATTCAATTATTAGTTATTATCAATTATAATCTTTATGTATATGCTCTTATTAATTAAAAATATATTTTATATTTCTATGTAAATTTAGAATGACATACAAATACAAAAGAATGATTTTTCTAAAGCTGTATCTCTACAGGCCCATCACTATTTACATTTAAAACACAAATAATCATTTAGGAATATCAAATGAGGTAACATATGAAAGTACCTAGCAGTTTCTGGTGCACGGCAGGCATTTGATAAATAAAAGCTCTTTACAAAGTTCGAAGCAATAAATAAATAAAGTGTTTATATTACTAGTTTAGTTTCACCTTAAAGCTATTTTAGAAGTATGGTGCATCGGATCTTATCATAGGTACAGGAAACGTAAACAGATTCACCTCTATGTGCTCAAGAGAGAGACATTGACAAATACAAAAATAATTAGGAAAGAGAATAAGTTAATTGTTAAAGCAGATCTCTTTCTTAAAAATAAGACAATGAACAAGATGTTTATTGATTTTCTTGTAACACAGATGCCAAAATGGCATTAAATCATGACTGCCCTCATTATCTTTACTTAGTGAAACAAGAAAACTTCCTGGAAGGAGTAGAATTCAAAGAAATTATATCTGAAAATGAAGCAAAAATCAGTATTGAGTGTCTGCTTCTTTCGAAAAAAACAAGTTGAGAAACAGATAGCAAGGTTAACAGGACAGAGAGTTCCCAAGAGTATAATTTCCCGAAATCTTTTCTCTACCTGTACCTATACCTCATCCAGTTTCATGATTTAAAATAGCATCTATCCAACTGCCTACCCAACTTCATTACTTGATATCTACTAGGCGTTTCAAATCTCCATGAACAAAATTGAACTTTAGACTTTTCCCCATCCACCTTGACCCCTCAAAAAAATCTGTTCCTTCCTCTTCCCAATATCTCAGTATATTGCAACACCATTCTTGGAGATACCCAGGACAAAAAAGTTGGTCAATCTTAACTCTTCTCTTTCTCTCACACCCCACATCAAGCCCATTAATAAAATCTATCAACTCTACCTTCAAAAATATAATCTTTCCACTTTTCATCACCTCTAACCACTGCCACCATATCAGACCAAGTCACTTACCTGGACTCTTGCAATAGCCTATGTTCTCCTTGTTTCTACTTACTTCCCAATAGTCTATTCTAATGCTAACATGCTTAAATCCTCCAATGGCTTCCCATAATACTCCAAAATCCTGACTCTGGCTTACGAAGCCCTACACCACGTGCCCTACATTCTATTGCTACAACCTCATTTCTTGCTACTCTTCCACTTGTTTACTGTGTTCCAGCAACACTAGGGTCCTTGCTGCTCCTTGAACATCTAGATGTATGCTTATCTCACTGCCTACTTACTGTTCCCTCTCCCTGGAGCATTCTCTTCCAGATATCCATATGGCTTACTTCCTTATTTCTTTTGGAAAGGCCCTCCTTGATATCCCCATATAAAAATACAGAAACTATTCCTTCCCCTTCTAAGTGCTGACACTCTATATCCTATATTTTCTTCCCATGGTACTTATCACCAGCTGGCACATATACACATTCAGACGTCTCTCTCTCTCACCCCATCATAATGCAAATTCCAGAGGGAACAAACCTTGTTTTGTTCACTTCTATAAAACAGTCCTTGGCATATATTAGGCACTCGATAAATATTTGTTAAATAAATAATGAAGTAGACAGCAAGAGACTGACAAGAGTGCACATGAGAAGGCACAATTGAATTACTTCAAAATGTCTGCCATTCCATTCAGTAAGCATTTGCCCAGAGCTGAGATGTGAAACATTTATCCACTCTTCTTTTAGTTGGAGTCAAGTCTTACACATCCCTCTTACGCATGCATGTTTGTGATGTGCTAAGGATGACGATAATAAAGTACATTTTTAAAATAACATGATGTTCAATCAAAAACAATAGTGATCTTTCCAAGGATAAAGAAAAATTGTGTTAAACTATTTGACAAGCATACTATACTGTTTGGGTGATCTGAGAGGATTTTCAAGGCTAATTCCAACTATCTGTAAATCTGCCTTTAGACCTAATGTCAGTGAAGAATATGACTCTGTGGTAAAAGCTGGGTGCTAAGTGAATTTTTGGCTCTGCCATTTATTAGAGAATGTGACATTGGGCAAGTTATTCTCTATTAAGCTTTGTTTCCTCATCTATGAAACGAAAAACGTTCACATAGTTGTGAGAATTAAATAAGATAATACAAGTAAAAGAACTAGTAATTGCAATACAGCAAGTGATTAATATGTTAACTGCTTGTTATCATTATAAAGATATAACGAGGCTATTTAAAACATCTGAAATCCTTCATCCTTTTAAAAGTTGTACAAACTGTATTGTTAACTCTAAAATCACTCAAGACTATTCTTTTTAGGAAAAGGTTACAACCAAAATCTTCAAAAAGAATAAAATTGGCCATAGATTCAATAATTCCTATGGCCTAAAATCGCACTAATATCATCTGTTACAAGCTTATAATCTTGCTATAGTTTTCAAGTCTTTTGTGAACAATTATATAAATTGCAAATACTTTGAAGGATGCCTGATGATCTTTCTTATTAATAGTCTTTCCTCTATTGACTGCCGATTACCTACCTCTTATGTACTCTAAACTTACATAAGACGTGGGCACCAAGGTGTGTCAGTAGTCTCCAAGACTACTCCCAGGTTTGAAGCTTCAGTAAGAGGACTTATAAGACTTAGAAGTCGTTATACTCACAGCTCTGATTTATCACAGTGAAAGGATACAGAATAGGATTAACAAAGGAAAAAAGTGTATTGGGTAGAGTCTGGAGGATACTGGCACCAGTTTCCAAGTGCCTTTTCCCAATGGAGTTGCACAGGACACTTTTAATAACCCTCTCCCAGCAACATGTATAAAGTGTTTTATTAGCCAGGGAAGCTTTCTTGGGTCTAAGAGCCCAGAGTTTTTTTTTTTAAATGGGGTTCAGTCACCAAATCTTCAGACTCCCAGAAGAAAAGCATGTGTTCATCATAATCAGGAGTTAACCAAGAGCCAGTTATTCAAGTAGACCCTTCTGAAAATGTGCATGATGTGAGCAATTCAGATCTGCTGGGTTGACTCTTTCCTATACACATGGCATGTTAAAAAATATAACTCAGGGTATAAACAGTGACTATGGGACAGCAAGGTAAATTTCTTAAGAGACACAGTCCACGTAGCAGACCCAACCATCTTTCTTATCTTTCTAAGTATATATTACACCCTCCGCACTTGGGGCTTAGTAAAGCATGGGAGAAAGAACTGTGTTAAAAGCTTCATAATGAAATAGTCAGAGCTACAGCTTTATATCTCATACTTCTTTCCAAATCAAAAGTCAAAGATGAAATATACAGCATTAAGACCAGTGTTTCCCAAACTCTATTCCTCAAAAAATGATTATAGGCATTGAGCAAATAAAGGGTTCAATGGTCAAATAAGCAATATCCCTTGCTTAGAGATTTATGTTTTCTTAGTATATTAAAGCTCTGAAAAGTCTTATTTAAAAAATAAACAAAAACTATTAATTTTGTAAATAGAAATTTACTGAATTTCTTTTTCCAGAAACAATTTTACAGCAGAACATTTATTAACATCTAATGGAACACTGGTGGGGAAACCCTAGAATGGAAAGATTTCACCTGAGGTTCTTAGGGTGAGATAGCATACCAGGATAAAAAAATAAGCATGTTGGTATCATCCCAGTCATAACATAGGTGATCCTGAATGTATTTGGATATTCTACTTTTATGATTTTCCACAATTAACAACTATAAGTTAATTTCATGATTATCTAATGACTAGAAATGAAAGTAATGTTAGCAACAGTGCTGAATAAATTGGTCATGACAATACAATCAATAATGAGAAAAGGTAATGAGCTGATCAGTGAGGAGACAAAACTTGATTATATAATCAGATTCGGTGAATTCACTGACTGATGATTTTGGCAAAGATACCACTGCTTTTGGCTTACGATTTCATCAAAGTTTTCAGCCCAAATAAAAGATAGTCTAATTGTGTCAGGAAAAGAACAAGCAAGCATGAAATGAGAATTTAAGGGAAAGGTACAAGCACTAATACTGGTATCTCAGAAATACATAGCAGAACTGGCTAATGTCATCTAGAAACAAGTTAAAAAAAACGAAATTTAATTCCCTGGCATGGTTCATATATCTAGAAATAAGTGTTGTTACTGTTTCCTTTGTCACTGGCTGCTACAAAAAACTTATAAGAACCACATGTCTTCTCATAATAAAAAGTGGGTCAGAAATTAGAAATAAAGTTTAAAGAGAAAAAGGAAAACAGAAAGAGTCCTCAATCTTACCTTCTTCATTTCAAACTAAACCTTTTCCTTGCTCCTGATTAACTACCTCCAAAATCCTTCCCATTCTCATCACTTATAGACCCCTGAAATATCCAACTTAAATATTTCATTCATATTTCCTCTTCCTTTCCCCTCTAGGGTTCCTATTTCTACCTATCTTTCAAAATTTCCACTATTTACGAGCCTCATCATCACCAGGAAACAGACAGGGAAAAGAAGTGGAAGTTTCACAAGCAATTCAGCATAAACTATAAATTAATTGTGTCATTTGGAACAACTTTACTTTCCTTCTCGAACAAGTCTAACCAATGTTCTAAGTTTTATATATATACCTTTTCACTAATACAAAATGAACAAACAAGAACTGCTAAATCTCACCTGATGTTTCATGTAATGATTCATGTAGGGGGTTGCCATTCTACTAACTTTGAGGCAAAATGGACATAGCAAGTTCTTAGTGTTTTCATGGGATGCTCTAAAATGTGTTTCTACATCAGAAAATGTTGATGATCTAAACTGGCAAACCTAGAAATATAAAGAAGGTTTAGTTTAACTTGAAAATTTATAACTGATATGCAATTACATCACAGTAGCAATGATGAGTCATTTGTTTAGAGGAACATTACATACTACTAATTCAGCTCTGCTGCCTATACAATCAAGAATCCTATTACTGCAAGTAATAACAATAATCTTTGAAACAGAAAAGTTATCGTTCAAAGTTTAGGGATATATTCCTAAACATAACTAGAATCCCTTCTTTTCAGATTTACTACTCCCTATCTTGACTTGAATTTTCAAACTCTGACACCTCTTGTCCTATAAAGATTTTTCTTGCTATATAAAATGGAGTATTCTCTTCTTTGGAATACTATTTTAAATAGCATCCAGGAGATGACAGAGGCAATTTATCTTTATCTTGCTATCTTATTGGGAACCACTTCAAATTCTGGAAAAATACCAGCCCCAAAGCATTTAGTTGAACTTCTCATAACTAAGAGCATTTCCTATTTCTCTGACATGTCTTATTCTTCCCTATTTGGTAAGAAAGTCCATATGTTTGTCTTTCTCCAGCAGCGTATTTTGTTTGTCTAGTACAGGGGTCAGTAAACTATTAGATGCTGGCCAAATCTAACCCACCACCCCCCATATAAATGAGTTAAACCAAGGGAGTTTCAATTATTAAAGAGAGTCTTCACTTTTAGTAACATGTTTTATTTAGATGGTTAAAAAAATCAAAAGGACTATTTCGTGGCACAGGAAATTTAAACGAACATGTAAGTATATGATAAAATGTGTGTGTACCTGACAAATATACGGCATTTCACCAGGTTTATGAGTGTCCTTCATATGTTGTAAAAGAGTATGTTCTGTTTCAAATGATAATTCACAGATTTTACAAATAGCTGAAAGTGGAAAAAAACCATGTTACACCATTTTAAAGATGTATATAAATAAAAAATTCATTTTGTACATCCGTAACAACAGCAATGAGAAATAATAGTAATAGTGATGGTGGTTACAACAATTCTATAGATGTTAACTTTGTTACACTATTCTAAGGGCTATACTTATATTAGTTTACTTAAAAATTCTCATCCCATCATTGAGAGACATACTGCTATTTTTATCCCCATTTTTCAGATGAAGAACCTGAGGCACAGAAAGATTAAGCATCTTGCCCGGGATCTTGTAGCTGAATTAAGAAGCAGAGATACAATCTGAATCCAAGCTGTCTAACTTCACCTTTATCATTAGAGTTGTAAGTCAAAATCATAGATTTTATATTTGCAAACCAGGGAATCTGAGTTTTCTAATTTAGTTTCCTACATAAAATGCATTAGTAATGCCAAGGAAGTTTCTACTTACAAGAGAGACTTCAATTTTAGTAAGTTATTTTTATTAAAAAGTTTCTGCAAGTTAAAATTTGTCAACTTTGCCTTCAATTACAAACTCTATTTCTTAGTCCTATTTTTCCATCAGAGTGCTTAAGTATTCCTCATAGTTTAGATGATCAAAATTATTAATGTTCAGGACTTCAATGAAATTGTGACTTACTAGAAAACTCATGGGGTGTGTGTGTGCTCTCAATGTGACACTGCAGCTGGAATGGTGTGGGATACTGTCGGTAACAGTGCTGGCAGGTGGTGTGGCTTTCCCAGCTCTCACTGTTCTGCTTCTCAAGTTCCAAATGGTGTTTCATGTGGTTCATAAACCTATAAATAATTGTCAGCAGGTACAAGTATTCAGATTTATAACCAAAGAAAAATCTCACAAATAAGTATCTAAATCTAAAGGTTAAACATGCAGTTGTATTACTCAAAATAATGTCTCTAAGCCTTAAAGTCTTCTAGAAAAATGTGTACTTTAAATAATCACTTTCATTAAATGGCTCAGTAAATTTTTCCCTTGCATCTTTGTTTTAAAATAATCCATTCTTATAGTTAATATGAAATACCATTAATTTGCTATAACTCTTCACTATTTCAGATGAAAAAAAAATTTTTGTAAAGAAAAATGGCAGGCTTCTTTTCCATACATGAAATACCATTTACATTTTAAAATAAAATACTTAAAGCAAGGAAACCCTACCATCAAAAGCAGCTAGAGTTATGAAAGAAATATTTGGAAGGCCTTAAAGATAAGCAATAGTTTTCAGCTGCTTGAAATACAAATTATTAGTTTTTTCTGATTTGTGTCTTGGTTTCTAAATGCATGTAGTAGCATTTTAATACTAATAATTATGAGAACCTTTTGTTTTACTTAACGGCACTGGTTTACTGTTAGCACAAATGGTTCGTTTTAACTTGCAGACTATGACCATTTTAGCACCATTCATTTAATTCTACATTCTACTATGTCAGATTCCCAAAAAGGCTTCTTAGAAGAAGGAACTCTGATTTTCAAAGGCAGAGATTAAAATATAAACAGGCATATCTATTTCAGAGTTAACTGAAACTCTTTACTGAATTTCAAAGTCAAGTCATTCAATCAAAATAACAATTTAAGACTGGGCCAAATATTGTTATTCGCTATGAGTCCTTAAAGGAAATAATCTTGAAATAAAGTGATAATGTCATCAACCTAGACAGCAATCATCATGGAGGTTTTAAGATTTATCTTTTTACACTTCCAACACACTATTTCTATTTAGAGCTCCTTATGGTATACTGTGAAATGTCTTTTTTTCTTCCTTTCATTTTAACATTATTTCTATTATAATCTATTTTAAAAATCCTAGTCTTGCCTAAGTTTACTTATAAAGGTCATGAGCCATTAAACTTTCAGCTCATAACTTTAATAAAATTTATTTGTATAAAATAATCTCTTTATCAATTACTGTCTATTTGATGGAGATGTGGAAAAAAGCAAATCCCTTACAAGGCTATTCTCAGAATAAAATAGCCCTACCTGGTTTTGGTGACACTCAATGTAGGAAAAAGAAATATTCTACATGTTGACAGAGCAGAGAGTAGAAATCTTGAACTATTAGCTTCTATTATTCTCTAAAACTGTTAATTTGCCACCCTAGTTTTTACCACTAAGGTAAAATGTTATTTAACATATATAACAGTGTTTACTGTTTAGGTTTCATTTACCGAATAATATGTTAAAAATGCTATAAAATTCCTAGATATTATAAAATATGGTTAGCTTAAAATTTCTAGATATTCTGATAAACTAGAACTCTATAACCAGTCTTGACAGGAAAACAAAAAAAGAAAACTTCATGTTTAATATTCAATGGCTAATCCTAAAGGAAAATCCAAAAAGCTATTGCTAAAGTAACATCAAATCTTATATGAATAATATTTAAATATAATAAGGAACATAAACCAGTGAACCACTTTTCTATGCATTCTACAACATTTTCTAACATTTTCTGATGTATTTTACTGTAAAAATGGTAAAAATATGGATAATGGTCACGGAATTCTATTATTGTTACATCTCAAAGCATAATTTCTCTTCTGTTAAACTACTGGGACAGTTAGCAATTGATGGCTGTTAGAGATTGATAAAAAGGAGGTAAAGAAGTATGAAAACTCATATGACTAATATTTGAAAAATCTTGGAAAACTATAAAGCACTACTCTAAACATAACATTCATAATTTAGTTTTAGGCTTATATTACAGTATATTTCAGGGTTTTTATATGTATTTCATTCTGGACCCAAGAATTTATCATAAAATAAAATAAATGCTAGGCTTAGAAATGACCTATATGATGCTTATGAATATTAGTTACAAACAATGTTTATCAAAGATAAGTATATTTTTAAAGTTTATGTGTATGCGTGTCACAATATGTACATATATGCATATACATATGTGTATCTCACCTAAGAAAAGTGCACTGATGTCTGGAATTTACTCTGAAAAGTATATAAAAAAAATCAGGTGGGTCTATGGACGAATAAATACACAAGTATAATAAAATGCTAATGGTAAAATTGAGGTGGTAAATATATAGATGTTCACTGTAAAATTGTTCAACTTAGATGAATATTTAATATTTTTTATAATATAGTGTTGGAAAAAGTGTCAGACTGTATAGTATAACCAATAAAAAATACCAATCAATATGTCTTGTTACTTTGCTCTCATTACTCTCTCACTTAAGATGATAGATATGTAATATGCCATACAACTCAGACTGCAAAGTACAAGTTTTTAAAATTTAAAGCATAACATGTATGAACTTTCAAAATTCCACTGAGAATTAAATCTTTACTTTTAAAATGTACTAAATTATAAAATTAAAGTAGACATGTTTCATAGAACTGGTACTCCTCTAAAGAGCACCAAAGAAGATAATTTTCTCTGCAAGGTAAGTGTACTAAAAATTGTGAATACGAAATGAAAAATTAGAGCATTAAATAAGACTAGCATAGAGGAGGTCAAACTGGATAAAGAGGTTCTTCACATGATAGGAAAAGTAAAATTCAAAAGCTGTTAAAAAATACAAATGTCTCATGAAGGCTTCTAGTTCAATGATAAATATAGAAAAAAGAAATGATTTTCTCTTAGGTAAAAATAAATCTCGTCTTTAAGTTATTTCAAAGAAATGCAACTAAGTAGATCCAACTGTCAAACTCCTAAAATACAAGAAAGGACAAAAGCTTTTCAACATGATAATCTGCCTTTGTTCTTTGTACAAAGTATTATCGCTTATGTAGGATGACATAGAAAAATAACGATACAATATTTGCATCTGTAGCATCCTAATTTCAAACATAAATAGAAATAAATATTTACATACCTAATATTATTTTTAAGAACTTTCAAGCAACTGAAGCATTTAAAGGTCGTGTAAGTCTTCTGTTCATCGTCAACAGCTCCTTCATGTCTTCCATAGTAAAAGTCACTAACTAACATGATCAATTTTCCTTTCTCTGCACCAGCTTTATCTTTATTTTCAGTACTTGAAATTTCTACTTTAACCATTTCCAAAAACTGATTTAGCATGTCTGGACAACAACACTAGAAGAGGAAGAAAAAATATGAGCCTTATTTATATCTCTTTTAAAAATTAGATGCTAAAAATGACTCTGTGTTTATAATTAGGGCCAGCTCATGTAAAACTATGCTTCAAATATATTTGGAAAGATATTCACCAAAATGTTGGCTTCATTCTTTATGTAGTCTAAAAAATTCAAACAATACACACCTATTATTTTAATAGAGAAATAACTTCAAAAACAAATCAAAAACCTTAAGATCAAGGATGGTTATATAACATTTTCCCTTGCAATTAAACTTTTCAGATGTAAATATTTAATCATAATTTGTCCCTTGGCTAACAACATACATTTCATGTGTCAAGATATACCTTAAATGGAATGGTAGTTTTATACACCATTATTATGGTTAATTATAAAATAACATAATAGTTCAGTAAAGCCTGGTTGGAACTGGACTTTAAGCACAGATAACCAGCCACAAGGTGCTAGGAAATGTATGGGACACAAAGAAAGAATCATCACTTACATCTTGAAAACCTCAGCACAATCTATCTAGAATGCTGAAATACCAGAAGGGTAAATCTATCTCATGAATAAAATCACGACCACATGTAAACTGACTTTAATGGAGAATATTTTCATACATGAGTTTTTTTTATTTCCAATGAGATAAAATGAATTCACTTATTATAAACAATTTTCAGTTGTAGAATTTCTCTAGAAGAATTCTTTAAGAATAACTAGAGAGCAAAAAAACAAACTTTCCTAAAAATACCAATTATGTACACACAAAGCAACCACAAAGTGAAAGCCTTTAAAAAAATAAAGCACAACAAAAATTATAACAGAATCAAGTCCAATTAAACCTATCAGACCAATTAAATTTATCTTGTCAATGAATACATATGTTTAACTCAACCACCGGAAAAAAAAAAAAAAGAAATTTCGTGTAGGAAGACAAAAGGAAAAACAACTCTGGTAAAAGCAAGAAACTACCAAAAACAAAATGATTTGGAAGTCAAAAATAAAAAGGTAAACAAAGAATATAACAGGAAAATGAACATAAGAAAGAAAGGGTTGTGAGCCTGATATCAAACAAAATAGAATCCAGGCCAAAAAAAAAGGAACACTTTATAAAAATCCTAAAGGGTACATTCACAATGAAGTTAAAAAATAGATCTGAGAGGAAGAAAAAATGGTATAGATGATAGAGGCTCTGTTCATCCCTCTGGCGACCAAATCAAAGTTGTGACAGAAACAAGGAGCAAATAGCAAGGAAAATCGCCTGAGATCTCGATGAATAAGCCATACGACTAGGGAGAAATCGAAGAAATCACTCTGCAACAGGAGAAGGTAGTACGGGGTGAGGACACGAGGCTGCCCGGTTCCCAGCAGCTGACTGGGATGGATGCAGCGGCAGCTGCAGACTCCTCTTAAAGGGGCCGTGTCCGCAAGTGGACTTTTGCGGTGATGGACCTGCTCACTCTGAGCACCAGGGCAAGTTCAGCTGCGCAGGGGACACCAGGGACTTACAGGAGGACATTGACTTGTTGGAGCGAGGGCCGGAGGCAAGGCTCTCTCCCAGGCAAAAGTGCTGGTGGTATCAATTGTTCCTCTGTTGAGCCTTCCCCACTCTCAGTGTGCAGACACAGTGCCATAGCAGAGAAGTCATCAAACTGGATAACAGAGGTCACTCCATCCAGAGGATTCTCTGAAACTCTGTCTCCCCCAACTTGCGGCCCTACCCAAGCCACATCCAGGTGCATCCTCCCTTAGCCAGGTGCCCCTTGCTGAGCAGCGCCTAGACTCACACTGGTGGCAGCTGGCCTCGGTTTCTGGTGTGCTCTTTTGAGGCAACTATAAGCACAGCATCTGTGGATTGCTTGCTGAATCTAACAGGTAGACCCGGAGGGGCACAGGGTGGGGCTAAATTTGGCTTGCAGCTGAACTCCTCTCAGGACTGTGCCACTGGACTCCTACCACACAAAGCCACACTAATAAGACCGGGAGGCAAGAGTTTTTCTTAGTACATAGAAATGAACACAGAAAGGCAGCCAAAATGGAAAGACAAAGAAGCAGAAACCATATGAGAGAAGAGAACAGAGATCCAGGAATAATTGAGTCAAGTAATCTAACAGATGCAGAATTCAAAACACTGGTTATAAAGATGCTCAATGAACTTATGGGAAATGTAGATGAATTCAGTGAGAAGTTTAACAAAGAGAGAAAAAACATAAAAATTGGAATGGAAATTATAAAAGGGAACCAGTCAGAAATGAAGAACATATTAGCTGAGATGAGAAGTATATTAAATGGAATGAACACAGTGAATAAAGAAGAGGATCAAATGACTTATAAAGAGGATGAGAAAGCCAAGGACACTCAATCAGAATGGCAAGAAAAAAGAAGCCAAGATTATGATAATTTAAGGAGCCAATGGGATGCCATTAAAGGTAAAAATATCTACATCATAGGGGTACCTGAAGGAAAACAAGACATTGAGGAACTATTTGAAGAAATAATGATGGAAAACTTCCCTAACCTGGTGAAAGAAATAGACATAAAATCCCAGGAAGCACAGAGTCCCTAAAACCAGGAACCCAAAGAAGCCCACACCAAGACACATCATAATTAAAATGCCAAAGGTTAAATACAAGGAGAGAATCTTAAAAGCAGCAAAAGAAAAGCAGTTAGTTACCTACAAGGGAGCATCCATAGGACTGGCAGTTGATTTTTCAAAAGAAACTATGCAGGACAGAAGAGCTTGGCACAAAATAGTCGACGTGATGAAAACCCAGGATTTACAACCAAGAATACTTTATCCAGAAGAGCTACCATTTAGAGTTAAAGGACAGATCGAGAGCTTCCCAGACAAAAATAAGCTAAAGATATTTATCATTACGAAGCCAGTATTACAGGAAATGGTGGAGGGACTTAAGAAGAAAAAACATGTATGAGAAGCAGGAATAAAGAATGGTAATAACTACATTCCTATCAACAAGTACATCAAATGGAAAAGAATTAAGCGCTCCAACCACAGAGTGGCTGAATGGATAATAAAACAAGACCCCTACATATGCTGCCTATAAGAGACTCACTTCAGGTTAAAAGACACACACTAAAAAGAAGGGAATGGAAAAAGATACTGCCTTGATGGACCTAGAGAGTATTGCGCTGAATGAAATGAATGGGATAGAGAAAGACAAATATTGCATAATTTTACATATATGTGGAATCTAAAGAACAAAATAAACAACAACAACAATAAAAGTGGAAATAAATTCAGAGATACAAAGAATATTTAGAGGGATACTAGATGGGGGGGTTGGGGAGACAAAAAAAAAGGCA
Source organism: Pteropus alecto (assembly GCF_000325575.1). Lineage (NCBI taxonomy): Eukaryota > Metazoa > Chordata > Mammalia > Chiroptera > Pteropodidae > Pteropus > Pteropus alecto. The sequence continues at coordinate 328,353 of NW_006436285.1, forward strand.
AAGGGATTAAGAGGTACAAATGGATAGTTGCAGAATAGATATGGAAATGTAGAGTGCAGCATGGGGGAAGATGGTTAATAGTGTTGTAATAAATATGTAAGGGGGAACAGGGGTACTAGATTTAATGGGGTGACTACTTTGTGAATTATGTGGATCTCTGATATCTATGTTGTAAAACTGAAACTGGCATATTATTGCATGGCAACTATAATTGAAAAAAAAACCTCATCGAATTGTACAATATAAATAAAAGCAACTAATTGCCTATTGTATTTCATTAAAAATTAAAATATGCATATACTGTAGTGTATATATACACATAATTTTCAAAATTTGATGCTTGAGAAGGATTTTTAAATCTTGTATGAAGGTAATCATTATGAATATCAAATTTTACTTAAGCTATATGAAAATACCAATACGATTTCTTATCTAAATATCTGGATCAACTAGCATTTACTATATATCAATCCTTAATATTTTCAGAAATTTGAATATTTTTAAAAATTACATTTTGAAAATTTTACCTTCATGTGATATTTCAAAGCATCCAAAAGATTAAACTGAACATTGCACTTTGGACAAGATCTTTGAAAAGGCATTCCAGTTTTATGTTCAATTGATGAGGTATCTGTACCTAAAATAAATTAAGGATTTTTATGATTTAAACTTTTCTTTTTTAAACCTTAAACAACCAGTAATAATAGTTTTAAAGTTCATTGCAATTTCTAAAACTTATGCATAAATATTTTCTCTTTTATATAACAGATTCATATTTACCTTTTGATATCATAACAGGGGAGGATGTCACCAAAGGAGAGTTGACTAAAGACAACGAAGCACAAGAATTTATTTCAGAAACATCTTCACTGGTCTTTGGCTTTTTTGAATTGATTTTGTTTACTTTAGAAGCTGAAGGACGTTTTATTATAGGCAGAGTTTCATCCAGAGCTACAATAATTTAAATAGTGAAAAAGATATTTTAAATGCTTTAGTATAGAACATTGCTTACAAATGCTGCTAAAAGAGCCTTACCTTTAAAATTAAGTAAAAATGCTTTGGAGCTAAATTAAAGGTAATATAATTAAATCATCACATCATACAAATGACAATAAAGAAAATGATCAAAATTTATATGATCAATAGGTAGAAACTGCAAACAGCTATTATGTACTACATATATTTGAACAAGTCATGAAGTAAACTTAAAAAAAATTATTTTATTGTGGTGCCATTGGTTAATAAAATTATATATGTTTCAAGTGTATAATTCTGTAATACATTCTCTGTATATTCCATTGTGTGCTCACCAAAGTCAAATCTTCTGTAATCATGTATTTGACTCTCTTTACCCTTTTCTACTGCCCCCCTTTTTTCCTCTGGTAACCACTAAACTGTTTTCTGTGCCTGTGAGTAAAAAAAAGCCAAAAGCATACAATGGAGAAAAAAAAAAATCCCTGTTCAATAAATAGTGCTGGGAAATTTGGAAAGCCACGGGTAAAAGAATGAAACTAGACTGTTATTTGTCGCCATACAGAAAAATTAACTCAAAGTGAATCAAAGACCTAAATTTAAGACCTGAAAATATAAAATGCATAGAAGAAAACATAGGTACTAAACTTATGAACCTTGGTCTTAGAGAAGATTTCATGAATTTAATCTCAAAGGCAAAGGAAGTAAAAGCAAAAATAAATGAATGAGACTATATCAAACTAAAAAGCTTCTGCACAGGAAAAGCATCAACAAAATAAAGAGGCAACCAACCAAATGGGAGAAGATATTTGCAAGCAACACCTCTGATAAGGGGCCAATATCCAAAATATATAAAGAACTCATACAACTCAACAACAAAAAACAAACAATCCAATTTAAAAAAATGGGCAGAGGACCTGGATAGACTCTTCTCATGAAATAAACTTTTAATGCAAATGAAAATTCTAAAGACACCTTTGAATAAATATATAAATAGGTACCATGAAAAAAGTCAAACCAAAAAAAAATATATATTCCAAGAAAAAAAATTAAAGCGCCGTGAATACTCTAAGCTTGGTTACAAAAAATGAATTTATCTTAAGATGCTTAAATACATTTGAGCTTGTAAACAAAAACAATTTCTATTCTAAAAATTTAGAGAAACCCTTTAAGATACTTAAAAAAATACTTAAGCTGTCTAATGGAAAAATACTTAAGCTGTCTAATGGAAAACTCAAGTTGGTTCCCTATTTACAAAATAGAAACAACTAATCTTGAATGGCAGTACTTCACTGATTCTTATGAAAAAGTTTGGAGTTAGTATAATGGCTTTAAAACTATGTCCACCTGAGTCTAATGGTTCTATCTTAGGGAATATAGTGGGCATGTCAGACAGAGAAACTCCCCTTTTACCTTTTTTTTCTAAATTAGATGTTTAAATAAAATTTTGTTTGAATAGAGATTTCATTGCTAAGAAGTTTTGAGTTTGAAAACCATCATCTTAAAGACTAAAGGATTACATAATTCAGGGCATTTGCAAGAGAAGTGGGGCAACCAGACCCAGCAAAAGTCCTTTAGAAAGTAACACAAAATCATACTTTGTGATAAAGATTCTAAAACTGTGGATTGTATTTTAATTCTCCCAACTGTTCACTAATAGTAGTAGAATAGATATAAGCTAGGAAAATAAGAGTATTATATTAGTGAGCTCTTTTGTCAAATTTATGTTTCATTCTTTGAGATAATGTAGAAGTGACTTTTTCCATCTTTAAGCACATGATTACTGACAGCTATACTGCAGGCACACGGGACTGATTTCTGCATAATCACACTAACATTCTTCTCAGATGTTTAGGTTACTTGAAAAACCAGACAGCCGGTATTTTGGACTAGGTAACTGATTATCTATCTAGTAGGCTGTATAGTAAAAATAGACTGTTTTATATACAAGTTTTTTAAAAAATATAAATTTATTTAAATTAGTTTCAAGTATACAATATATTGGTTAGACATCTATGTTGTCCATAAAACGATCCCCCCAATTGCTCCCTCTCTCCCCTGGCCCTCCACTTAGCCATCATATTAATGCTAACTGTATTCCCTCTGCTGTGCTCCCCATCCCCATGACCAACTATCAACTACTAATTTGTACTTCTTTAATCCTTCACCTCATTCTCCCAGCCCCACAAACCCCCTCCTCTCCGTCCGTCACCAAATTGTCCACTGATATACAAATTTTTAAAGCATGAGTTAAATAAAATTAAGTTAAATAAAATTACTCTGAGCTCAATAGTTTTAAATTCTGACGCTTTGACTTATTTATATTGGTTGCCTTTGGCTTGTGCTGTTCACTATCCACAAAGGTACCAATAAAAATCCTATTTTCATTCTTTGGTCAAGTTCAAATCCAGCTTTCTCCAAGAACCTTCTATGATCATCCTAGACAGAAGTCCATTAATCACTCTTTTGAACTCATAGCACATGTTAGTATTCATAATTATCATGCTAAGAATTACTGTCAAGTCCTTTAAGGATTTAATGCATTTCTCACTTATTTATCTCACTTGAGGCTCATAAAAGCTGAGATAAGCAGATAAAATTATATCGCCAAACAGCTGATTTTAGGTCTGAAGAATGAATGAATTAAAGTATATATTTTAATAATGAAAAAATTAGGTGTAAAGAGGTTAGCTGACTCAATAAAGGCCACAAAAGCCTTTAGAATAGAGGCTGAAACCTCTATCTTCCTAATCAACTATAACCCTATTTATCATTACGGCAAAGTTCTACTCCTTGTAGTACTACGACTTTATAGAGAGAGTCACTGTCTTTACTCCCAAGAAGCTTCAAGAATTCTGGCTTTTTCTATGAATAAAGACCATGTGCTTTAGAAATTCAGATTTCGAATATTTTATCTCATTTATTTTGGTTCTTGGCTATTTTACTAACTATGTAAGTGACACCTAGATAGGTGAATATCAAACCAAGTATTTTCAAAATGGGGAAATATTTTTGGTACACATATTACTATAAATTTCTTACTATTTTTGTTTGGCAAATGCATACAAATTTGTTAGTTAAACAATTTAAACATGTAAAAATTCTTGTGTACCTTGCTCCATTTAGTGAAATATATAAAATTTGTTAATATAGAAATAGTAATTGCTTTTGATTATAGGGCTTTTTCAACTAGGTAAAATTCGTTTAAGGCATACTAATTTATTACATGATAATGAAAAACTTTGTTATGGTATACAATCAAAGAACTGTAATTCTTCTCCAGTTGGACATTTTGATTATTCCTTTAATGGATATTTACTGAGTACTTAGTATGTGCGAATTGCTATTTCTTTAGTACTATCATTTTATAATACTACTCTCTAATCGTATTTAGTTATTACATCTATAGCATTTATTTGGATAGAAAGACATAAAGTAGCCTATGAAGAAATTAACCATAACTATTCACTTTTCCTCATACTAATGACCTTCCAAACATTTAATATTTAAAAAACAAAAACAAAAACATAGTATTAGGGCATCAAGGGACTTCTCTGATTCACAGAAATTATATTAAGACTTTTCAGCCCATGGCTGGTTCCAAGTGAGAATGAGCTCAAAGAATACATGTTAGCCAACTTAATAGAAATAAAATATTCTATTATTAAATACAATTTTATATAAAATCACCCAAGAAAGGCATTCAGTAACTATTAGCTTTCGTCTTACAATATATGAAAAACTTAACATGAAGGTATGGACTTCAAAATAGAAATTCATTCCATATGTGTATTCAAGTTTTCCTTTTATTTATAAAAAGTGCTAAACCAAACCTTCTATATAAATTGTTGATCCCTCTTGGGACAGTGGTGTTGTATCCTGGGTCAAGTCAAACAGTAAATCTGAAGAATCATCCGATTCAACTTGTGATGAATTCTTTGTAAAATCCTGTAAAAAGTTATAATTATTTTGTTTCATAAACTTTTATAAAAGTAAATTTAACTATATGCCAATACTATAAAGATAACCTTATAGATTCAACTATTAATAAATTATAAAACACAAAGGTAATTATTACTGTCAAAATTAGCATCTACTAGGTAAGGAGTATAGAGAACTCTCTAGATTATTACAATTTTTCTGGAAATCTAAAATTGTTTTGAAGTAAAAAGTTAAAATTCAAAAATAATAATAGTATTGGCAAAGTAGAGGTTATATTTTGGCAAAGCTTTTCTGTAGGAAAATTTTAGCAGTTATCTATCAAGGGCTTTAAAAAGTTCATATCTTTTGACTCAATTATTTCAAATATTCCACTTCTGAGAATTCATGCTAAGGAAATGGAAATATTTAATGGAGAATTATTTATTATAGCAAAAAATGAAAACCTGTATGTTCGACAATAGAAGAATGGTTCAATAAATTAAATGACAGACTTAATGTTTTTGAAAAATATCCAATGACAAAACATTTGAGCCTGAATGTGTATTATATAAAATCAACAATGGCTATATTACTTTACTGTAACCAAGCACAATCTTACTGCAGGGTAAATATTTTCTCTGAATATTTGCCCTTAAAAATGAAAATTATTCACTAGCAATGTCCAAAATAGTTCTTTAACATTAGTTCCTCCAAATAAAGTTAATACTTTAAACCCTTTCCTCGGTGATGACTCTGTTTAATTAAGTACCACCATTTCAGAGAGCAAACACGTTATTCGACAAATAGCACGTTAAAATAATTCTCCAATTGGGAATTTTTTATATCTCATAAAATAGTTCAGAAAGATACAAAATACCCTGGGGTAAGGTACAATATGCAATAGACTGGGATTCAGAAGACCTGTCCATTTATTTAACTATGAAACCTTGGGCAAGTCCCTTCTGAGATTCAAGTTATTTTCCTTTACAAATGAAATAAGTTACCAATTATTGTCCATTTAAAATGTACTTGCCTTTTTCACAGTACATGCATTTTATCAAGTAATTATCACAACAGTACTAATAAAGACCGAATATTATCTCCCTTTTATAAATGATAAACTTAAGTATGGTTAAGTGAGGTTTCTAGTACAACCCAGCTTGTTATTGATGATAAAGCTGGAATTAAAACCTAAGCTGGCCTGATTACAAAGCCTGTGTCCTTAAGCTATATCTTGCTGACTTTAAAAGGAATAATAATTATCTCTCTGCTTCCCCAAAAGAGTTGTTGAGCTAAAGAGAATGAAAAAGTTTAAAATTTTCAAAGACTATTTCCTTACTTAAGATTCTCAATTCATTTGAGAACATGTGTGTGTGTGTTTGTATGTATACATATACACATATGTATGTATATGTGTATGTCTATATACATATATATGTGTGTGTGTGTGTGTGTGTGTATGTATGTATGTATCTATATCTATATCTATCTATATCTATATATATCTGTCCTTCTCATCTCTGGCTGCACATTAAAGGAACCTTAAATTTTTAAAAAATCAATCATACCCAGGTCTCACCACACACTGATTGACAAAAATCTTTATTTTTAAAAAAACCTTTATTTTTTTAAAGCAGGATTGGCAACCTGATTGAGAAGCTTTGATTAAAACATCATGCCCACAGAAATAAAAATTCTGAGTTTGAATGAACTCTAGTTTCTAACTTTTCTAACACGAAAGATACCACCCCTCCACCCTTTATTATTCTTTCCCCATGGGTCCAATGTATGAATGATTTTCATTTATTTGCATTTAAATGATGAGTGTCCTCCCATTTCCAAATGACAAACAGCTTATTAATAGCGTGAGAAACCAGTGAGTTAATCTGATTCCAGTTAAAACCAAATAATTTTTTTTTGTATTTCTGGTAGCCTGCCACCTTCAGGTATACCTATGAAGTTTCTAAAAAAACATTAAAAACAGCCTATGGATGCTTAGAATATCTTAGAGTTTGAGAGCCAACAGTCTGGGTAGAGGTTCTGATTTTAGAAATGAAGAAAGTGAGGCCCGGAGAAGTTGTGACAATGCTCTATTTAGGATCAAAGACTGAATCAGCACTCAATTCTCTCATTTTTAAACCAGGTTTCTTGAAATACTAAGGGCTCATACCATTACTGATAGATGTTTCAGAATACAGATACAAGTTTACCAAAATTCTAACTTTTGCTTGAAAGCTCAAGGTTTCTCATTGGCAAGGATACTATTAGTATTTTTCTGTGACAGGCACACTTTGTACATTTTTGAAGACTGAAAAACTATATGTATCAGATAGACTCTAAAGGTGGTCCCTATGATTTCCTTCTGATATTTATACACTTGTGAAATCTCCACTTAAGTATGTATGAGACTCGTGACTGCTTCTAACCAATAAAATATTGATGAGATGTATGATTGTTACACAGCCCATCTTGCTGAGGACTCTTTACCTTGCTGTTTTTGAGGAAGCAACTAGTCATGATAGGAAGGCCTTCATAGCAGGGAACTGAGGGTAGTTTCCGGTTGACAACAGCAAGAAGCTGATGTCCTCAGTCTGACAACCAACAAAGGACTGGATAACACCAACAACCAAGTGATGTTGGAAGCCATATTAAATGATATTGCAGATCTGGCTAACGCTTTGATTGTAGCCTCGTGAGACCTTGAAGCAGAGGATCCAGTCAAGCCATGCCCTGACTCCTGACTCAAAGAAACCATGAGATAATACGTGTATATATTTTTTAAGTTGCTAAGTTTGTGGTATTATTGTTATGCAGAATAAATAATTAATTCACGGTGCTTTGCCAGTTATCCTTTCAAGGAAAAATGGCATGCCATTAAAAAGTGTATTCAAGGGTTGAGTTAATAAAATTAGTAAAAAATATTACTTCTTCAAGGATATTCTTAAATAAAAGTCAATTTTTCTACTGTGGGTGCTCGGGGGTCACTAGTACAAAAACTGTTAGTACAATTCTGTTCCATTGCCTTAATTCATATTAAAGTACCAGCAGTTTTACCCTCCACTACTTTTGCATCACCAGTGTAAATATTAACAAAGTGAAAGAGCAAATGTCTCAGTGTTACTATGACGACAGTTTTAACCTCATGGACTTCTGAAAGAGTCTCAGGGAACCCCAATTAATCTATGCTGCCTTAAGGCATTACTTCTATTTTTTTAAAGTATATAGACTTAAATGTATGGATAGATGTTGTGCATATTTTTGAAACTGTGGTCTAACGTGGATTGCAATCTCAGATCCATCATTTACCAGCTGTGTGGTCTTGAGTGAATTATTTAGCCTCTCTGAGCCTCAGTTTCTTCAACTATAAAATGGGATAATTATTGTGCCTACCTCATAGAGAAGTCATAAGAATTAAATGAGATTAATTTATATATAGCATTTAGGGCAAAAAAAGGACCCATATTAACAGTCTAAGGAATATTGAATATTACCATTATCTAGTAAAAAGTTTAAAAACTAAACTATGAAGGCATGTTTTCAGAATAGACAATGATCTGAGAACAATGTTCCAATTCAGAATACTTAGTTCAATTTACTATCTTAAGAATTTTGCCATAATGCAACATTCATTACTGATTATACTTTTTAACTTACCTTTAGATAGTGCAGCTATCAATATTATATCTATTTAAATTAAACTAAATATAATTATCTGATTTATTAACAGGTTGGATAGTTAGTTCCTGCATTTATTACTCTGGGTATTTGCTGAGCTTTCATAAAGACGGTGATATTTTCTTATAGTAATTATGCCTCTACTGAAATGGTGACTAGCTATAAGTCCACAATTCTAACTGGGTATTCTAATATCCAATGTGTCCCTGAGCTAGTTGTGTATTTTCAGAAAAACTTACAGGTTTAGACACGTTCTGAACAATAACAGAGCTATGTGAAGATTTAGATTCAGGATGAAATCTAGGTAAGGCAGCCACTGGATTTGATGTTGGGTCTTTGTAGTGTTGACTTGTAGGCTTGAATGCATCAGTAACACCTGTATTTTAAAATTACACAATATATTGAATATTTTCTATACAACCAATTTTGTCAAAATATTTCACTTAAAATTAAAATAGTATAATAGTCTACCTTGATTGAGTGTCTCATTCTTTATTCCTTTTGAAGATGAGCTGGCGTTACCTCTGTTCAAAATATCTATAAAATTATATTTATTTTAAAATTTATTTCAATGAAATATATATTAAGATAACAGATTAAACTTTCCAAAATATATCCATATATAACCAATAATTGAAGTATATTTCTTTATCTTAATGGTGATAGACTGTATATAGACTTGGGTCCCTGCGACTCAAACCTTTCCCCAATCCCTATGCCGTATCACTACCCTTAAAAGCCTGGATGTTTCATTATGGGCAAGCTGATTGGATTATCTGTGCCATTACTCTGGAGTTCTGAAAAGAACACTACAGAGACTGCAGTCTAAATAAGACCTAGAGTTTTCCAGAGTATCTAAAATTTAATGCTATACCCAAAATAAATTTGAGCCTAACATGAGCTTCTTGATTAATTTAATTTTTTAAAACCACCTACAGCACCTGGTATTCCCAGGTAGTCTCCCATCCAAGTACTAACCAGGCCTGACCCTGCTTAGCTTCCTAGATCTCGATCAATTTAAGATTGCTTACTCTTGTACCCATGTGAACCCATAACTTCTAGGTTATTGAGGAATCAAATGAAAATTTGGAAGAGTAGAGATCTGCCTAAAATTGCTAATCAGGAAAAGATATGAAGCATTAAAAATCCTATAAAACCTCAAAAAATTTCCTTTGTTTCCTCCTAGAAGAAAAGAACCAGATCTCATAAAATAATTCTATAAGGTAAAGTGTCACAAAAGTAGGGTTGTTTTATGATAATGGAAATGCAGTGCTCTATGACTAAGCACTACAGAAATCTTCTGAGAGAAAAATCTACTTATTCAAACAACATGATATTGTTTCATTTAGAAATTCAAAATAAGTATTTACTCAAGCCATTAAAGAGTTATTCCTATAATACTTTTAGGTGACAGTAGTCTATCAAACACAAGTTTTTAATACCCTCTATGGTGGTTCTGTAAATATTTACCTCAGGTTCCATATGCTAAAAATATTTTATGGCTCACATATAAAACATTAATAAGATCATTTAAATTCTGAGTTAATTTAGAGATTTCACTAGGGTCAACTTTCTTTTTGATAGAATCACTTAAAACTAATACACATTATTCTAGTTAAGTACTGTTAACAGTTATCTACAATTGATATAAATCCAACTTGAACTGTCATACTTTCAATAAGATGATTTGAATAATAATTTTGAAATATGGTAATATTTCAGTATAAAAATAATCATAGTGACTAGGAAACAATAATTAATAGAATATAATATTCTTTTCCACTATTAACAAACATGATAACATGCCTTGTTCATTTTATAATTGAAGTGGCACTCCACTTAGCACCTTTCAATTTGCCACAAGAAATCATGGGAATTAAAATACATTATTCTATTTCTGATAAAACTGAATAGAGTGCTATCAGAAGTTTAGAGTCAAGAGAAGCAAGAACTAGGCTTTACAGAGTAACAGTGACATATGAGACAACCCACAAACGTTTGTATTAGAAAGAACATCTTATAAAACTTTACTTCACTGAAAGTAAATGCTTACTTGAAATGGCTGGTTTTGAACTTGATATCTCTCCGACAAAGATCAGCTCATCATCTTCTTCATCCTGAATTTCTTCTACTTTCTTCTGCCATGGTTCCAGTTCTTCTTCTTCACATTCCATAAAGAGTTCTGCCATTTTTGAATTATCTAATTTTCAAAAGGAGAGAAACAAATTTTATTTTTAAATATTTTTTAAAAACAGTATAATATTTAACATGTACTTTAATAATTCTAATATCAATTAACTGAATTGATATTTGTAGTCAGTACATGGTAGCAAAATTAAGAAACTCAAAATTCAATCTCTAACATCAAAACTAGTAAAATTAAGCTAGCTAGCTAGATAATGGATGACAATAGTCATTTATAGTGGCCAATAAATTTTAGTAACAATCAGATCCAATCAAACTGAGTTTCAGTTTTATGACTAGACAATGATTATATCTATGAAAATAACTGTACCAGACTATTATCTGAACCCCCTCCACCCACAAACTTCTGTATTAATACAAGGGGGCTAAACTAAGAATAAGAGGCAACAGATGGGAGATATAATAGAAAAACTTGAACAGATTGAGGGATACCAGGCAGAGCAAAACAGAGGTGAGGTGCTACAATGGAAAGAGAGGAATTAAGTGAGGCTTATTCCATCTCAGAGCAGATTAGACATTCCTCGCCTGAAAAAACTAAGTAAAGAACATACTGTGAATACCACCAGCCTACAAGTGCTGACCAAGCACACAGAGCTCCTAGTAATCCTTTTAGTGCCTCATTCTTAAATATGGATGGACAACCAATGAGTACCATAAATATGACTAAAACCTCCAATATGAAAGACCAAAACAATAAAACAGATTAAAAGATCTTAGAGAAAACAGAGATAATATAGAAGGCAGGAGAAAAATGCTAGAGATAACATAATTAGCATTTTTAGAGAGAGAAAACAAGAATATTATAAAAAGTAACATTCAGAAAAAAAGATTATAAACAAGATAATCAAAATTTAGTAAAATCAATTGCCAAAGTTGAGCAAATGTTTCATAAGTGGAACTAAAAGACAAAAATATACATAGAGAATACAAGATTGTTAGAAAATCAATTTCAAAGGTACGATTCCCCTTTAGTAAGTTCCAGAAAAAGAATAAATAAAAAGAGGGAATCTAATCAAAGGAAAAAAAAATTCCCAGTTTTAAAAGACACAAATCTCCAAATTGAAAGGGCCCACCAGCACTTAGCATAATGAAGAAAAAAAACTACAGTAGAGAGAAATACTGTGAAATTTCAGAATGCTAGAGATAAGGGAATATAGTAAAATCTGAAAGAGAGA
>NW_006436285.1:340317-345819 GCF_000325575.1 Pteropus alecto
AAAATGTTTAAAGAACCATGCAAAAAGAAAGAAAGAGAGAGAGAGAGAGAGAGAGAGAGAGAGAGAGAGAAGAGAGAGAGAGAGAAGAAAATATTTCTTTCAAAGTCTTAGTAACAATTTTCAATTTAGAATTCTAAACTCAGTGAAGATTTTCATCAAGCATGAAGTACATATTCTTTCATTGAGAATAAAGACACAAAAATTACCTCCCATTCACCCTTTCTATCTTAGAAAAAAATCCACTAAAATATGAGACACAAAGAAAAATGAGGAAGACATAGTATGCAGAAAATCTGACATTTTATACAATACAAAGACAAAGGAAAGTCCCAGTACAATAGCTGTTCAATAGGTTTAGAGAGCAACCAGGCAGAATAGAGCAGGAGAACATTATTCCCAGGAGGAATGTCTCCAGGAGAAAACACACACACACACACACACACACACACACACTCTCTCTCATACACAATTAAAATTGTTAGATTACCTGACAAGTTTTACCATGTAGAAAATCGAGTTAAGAGGTACAGAAAGGTGTGAGGTAACTTGACTATAGATTTTAATAAAATTTAGGAAATTTTAAAAAATGAAAATTTTAAGTTGCTGAATATCTTTAAAAATAGAAAAAAGTAAATGTGTCAATAACATATTACTACAATAAGATATCGCCTCACACTTGTCAGAATGGCTATCATCAATAAATCAAAGAATAACAAGTGTTGGCGAGGATCGGAGAAAAGGGAACTCCCATACACTGTTGGTGAGAATGCAAACTGGTGCAGCCACTATGGAAAACAGTTTTGAGGTTTCTCAAAAAATCAAAAATGGATACACCTTTTGACCTAGCAATTGCACTTCTGGGTATTTGTCCAAAGAAAATTCAAACAATAATTTGTAAAGATCTATGAACCCCTATGTTCATGGCAGCACAATTTATGATAGCCAAGATATGGAAGCAACCTAAATGTCCATCAACAATTAGATAAAGAAGTTGTGGTTTATATATACAATGGAATATTACTCAGCCATTAAAAAAATGAAATCCTACCATTTGCAACAACATGAATGGACCTAGATAGAGGATATTATGCTGAGTGAAATAAGTCAGAAAAAGATAAATACCATATGATTTCATTTATATGCAGAATCTAAGAAACTAATCAAAAACATACAAATATAGTGGACAATTTGTACAGAGGGGAGGGGTGTTGGGGGGACTGGGAGAATGGGGTGAAGGATTAAAGGAGTACAAATTAGCAGTTGATAGATGGTCACGGGGATAGGGAGCATAGCATAGGGAATGCAGTTAGCATTAATATATTGGCTAGGTGGAAAACCAGAGGAGAGAAGGAGCAATTAGGGGGTTCATTTTCTAAACTATATAAATGTCTAACCAATGTACTGTATACTGGAAACTAATTAAAATAAATTAATTTTAAAAGTTATACACACACAATGTTCTAAGTAAAATTAAAAAGCATTTCATAGTTTAGCATTTGCATATTCTGAGTACTTGAAAAAACAATCCTGTGTCTCTTGAAGCTCTTTGTACTCCTTTTTCCATCTAAAATATCCTTCCTCCTTATACTGTCTATATTATTCAAGTATAGTAGAAAGAGCATGAACTTGACATCGAATTGAACAGTTCAAATCTTCACTGCACCATTTCTAATCATGTAACTCCAGAGATTACTCGAATTTGTTCCTTTCTAATAAGGGTATAATATCTACCTAATCAAAGTGGTAAGGTAAATTCAGGAAAATGAAATGTAAAGTACCTAACTTCAAGCAGATATTCAAAAAAAAAATCAATTCCCTGCCCCTTCCCAACTCTTGATTGGATTATAACTTACTCAATACACCATTAGACCTTGTTTTTCTTCCACCTCTTACTACACTGACAGTCTATGTCATGCAATTCAAGATTTACTATTTATGATCTCAAATTGCTCTCTATTAATGTGTCTTAACTATATATGTCTGACTCTATAGTAAGCTCCGTAAGAGTAAAGAACATATTTTCTTCTTCTTTCGTATTTCCCATTATACACAGCAGTCTACTGGATATGCAGTAGGCACTTCATATATGATGATATATGGGCAGTCAGGCAATGCCAAGTTTTAAAAAATAAGGGAGATCATGTCTACTAATAATACCATGGTCTTGATACCATATTGACACATAGGTCTTCCTTGTTCTTTTAACTAGGTACTGCCAACTGTCAATATATTTCAAGATAGATTATTGAGTAAAGATTACTTAAAAGCACATAATAGCAGATACAGTATGATTTCATTTAGAAATATTTATTTTTTTGTCTATACATAAAAAAGTTTGTGGTTATATATACCAAACCGATAATAGTAATTACTTTTGGAGATGAGGAAGAAACATTTCATTCCTCCTTTACTAACACTTTTATTGTATACTATTCTTTTTTAGTGTGAGCATGTATTACTTTAATGAATGTGTTTCTTTTTAAATGTGCCCACCTCTACTGACTCATCTTTTCTTATGAAGCAAGGTTCTAAGTACAAAAGCCAAATATATGAGTATCGCTTGCAGAATCAATACTTACTTTTTGGTTGAAAAGGTTTGTTGTCATCCATCAAGTTGCAGAGTCACCTAAGCACCAACATCAATGACATCAATCAGCTTTATGAGTCACTTTAACACCAAATCTTGAAACATGCAACTTAGGATTCAGAAATCTTTGGTTCTGATTTTGATGTCCAGCAAACTCACCATGTGACTCCAGACAAGGTTAGGTCTTAGTTTTCTGCCCTATAAAATAAAAATACCTATTATTAGGATAGGTTTGTTAAATTAAATGTACACACATTTAATATTTTTCGCCTATAAAAAAAGCTTACCTTTTCAATTTGATGTTTGATATACACATGCTACTTAATTCCCCAAATTGGTTCATTACTGAATGAATGCAAATTTGTTAAATAAAATGCTGAAGTATTAAGAATTTGTTACTTGAAGAAATCTGATCTATTAAATTACAATCTTTTAAAGGCATCCTTTTGTAAAAATGAGTAATCATCCTATAAGATATGTTTCAGTAAATGTGAATTTTGAAATGCTAAGTGACATTAACCTGTAACTTACTTATTATTTGCAGCAGAAATAAATGTAATTATTATAAGAAAACACATGCAAAGAAAATTTTAGTTTATATATTTTTTGTTTCTTATCAACACTAAGGAACTGAAAATTAGTTGGATAAATTTCATCATAGAGTAACTCATTGCTTTTTGTGCTCAAGGTAATGTGCTCAGTTCTAGAGAAAAAATAAGATGAATAAATCATAGTTTTTGCCCTCAGAAGTTTACAATTTTATATGTCTATGGACCTTTGGGCTTAAAAAAAAACCTGTTACATTAACAAAAATATTAAAAAAGTAGACATCAGAAATCTAAAGTATTAGGATAAACAGATAATTGAGTCTTCAACATTTGTCTTTATCCTTAGACTGAAAAAGTAAGCTTCCCTGTTTTTTTCAATTCCTAATTATTTAGACATAATCAGACCAAAGGGAGAAAAAACTAACTCCAGAAAAAGTTATTGCTATAAGTGCTTGAATTACTATTACGAGAATCTCTAGTGAATTCAATACTTAAGTAAATTTCCCTAGTTCTGAGGTATGACTATTCAAATCTCTTTACTCAATTATTTGAATAGTTATCACTTGTCCCACAACTAGAATTAAGGTAATGCATGTCAAGTTGATAAATTACATGATAATTCTTGCTCAGCATTAAGAACCTACTGCTGCTAAGAATATATAATATTTTTAAGAGTCAAAACTATGAGATTCATACAGAACACTTTTATTAAATGAGCATATAAAATATCAATTGGAACAAACACCCTAAAATTAGTACTAAATGTACTAATAGCATATATAAGCAAGTCCTATCTACTGCCTATGACTACAGAGATGGCTTTTGGTCCCATAGCAGCCACCAAAGAGCCTCAATTAGTACATTCGCAAACACTCTAAAGAGTAAGAAACCCTCAGATTCCATTTGGAATCACTTTAGTCTAAAACTGTGCTATCCAATAAGGTAGTTGAGCCCTCCAAAACTATCACCACAAAAAACTCTCAAATTATCACTTCAGAGTTTTGGTGTCATGGCAAGGAATTCTATGGGAGTTTGAGTAATCTGTCAGAGAAATGGAATATCCAGCAAAACACACAATGAGAATCTTGGAGCTTCTATAATAGCAACTCCAGAGGGTCTCTAGGTTCTGTAACTCAGAGTTGGCACTGAAATAGGTAGAAGAGTAAAGAACTCTCCACTTCATCTATTAACTCAGGTAGAGATATTATGCCCATGTTTAATACACTGTTCCTATGGGGGAAAAGTGATTTCCAAGTAACTAACTTACAAACACCTCTTGGGACACACCCATTATTTTTTAGAGACTGCTTGGATAAATAATTACAATTATTTAGATACTTTTTGTTTTCAGATTTTGTATATTTAAAATTGAACATTCTTTTGAGAGTTCATTCTATATAATTAAAAAACTGATTAAAATAGTTCAAATCATAAATTGTATATATTATGTGTATTTTACCACACAAAAAAAAAACATTTTAAAAAATGGATACTATTTCACACTCACTGGAATGGCTATAATAAAAAAGACAGATAATAACAGGTGTCGGCAAGGATATGGAGAAATGGGAACCCTCATACATTGCTAGTGGGACTATGAAATGATGCAGACACTGAGGAACACACTTTGGCAGTTCCTCACAAAGTTAAGCATAAGGTTATCTTATGACTCAGCAATAGCAAGAGAATTGAAAACAAGTTCACATGAAAACTTGTACACAGATGTTTATAGTAGAATTATTGATAAAGCCAAAAAAGTAGAAACCCAAATGCTCGATTGATAAATGGATAAACAATATGATATACCTATAAAATAGAATAATAGTCATAAAAAGGAATGAAGTACTGATACATACTACCATATAGATGGATCTTGAGAACATTAAGTGAAAGAAGCCAGTCAAAAAGATCATGTATTGTATGATTTCATTTATATGAAATGTCCAGAAATAGTAAATCCATAAAAACAGAAAGTAAAATAGTAGTTGCTTAGGGCTGGGAGGGAAATGGGGAATGACTCCAAATGGGTATGGAATTTTTTTTGGGGGGAGGTGGGGGTGATGAAAATACCCTAAAATTGATTGGTAATGGTTGTACAACACTGTGACTATACTAAAACCATTGAATTGTACACTATGAATGGGTGAATTGTATGTTATATGAATTATATCTCAATAAAGCTATTAAGAAAACAATAAGCTGGTAGGATATAAAGCTGGGCATGGGTGAGTTAGCATGTGGAGAAAGATTGCCTAAGAAAGAACAAAAACCCCTAAAGGAAAAATTTTCTATAAATCAGTAAGAAAGATAGGAGAGGGAGGGAGGGAGTGAGGAAGTAGGGGAAGGGGGAGGGAGAGAGAGAGGGAG
>NW_006436285.1:345847-362038 GCF_000325575.1 Pteropus alecto
GGGTGGAGAAGGGTGGAAGGGAGCCATTTAGGTTCCGATGATACCATTTAAACACCTGAAGCTAGCCATGCTTGAAGCAAATTAACTACTAAGACTGTTCAGATAAGACAGGGAAAAATTGTTCATTTCTGGTTTGATCTACTTTGAGCTAGGTTTCTGGTACTTGTATTGAAGAGCAACAATACACTTACTAATGAATTACCATCCGAATATTTTTCAAACTAACAAACCTCTGGGGAAAATAGATACATTCCAGGTGCAAGAGAGCTCTAAAACAATATATTATTTTGCTATCTATCTAAAAAATTAACATCAGCAAGCTCTGGAGATCATCTGGATTACCACTTTATAACTAAGCTGTCATATAATTTCAGTACTTGTGGTTTTTAAAATTGAGATATAATTAACATATAACATTAAATCAGTTTCAGGTATACAATATAGCGATTCAGAATACGTATATTGTGAAATAATCACCACAGTAAGTCTACTTAATATCTATCACCATACAGTTACATTTTTTTTCTTATGAGAAGAATTTTAAGATCTAGTCTCTTAGTAACTTTCAAATATTCAATAGTCTTATTAGCTATAGTCAAGATGTTGTATATTACATCCCCAGGACTTATTTATTTTATAACTGGAAGTTTGTACCTTTTGATCACCTTTATCCAATTTGCCCACCCTCTGGCAACCATCAAGTTGTTCTCTGTATCTATGAGTTTTTTTTTTTTTTAGATTCCATATATAAGTGAGATCAAACAGTATTTGTTTTTCTCTGTATGACATTTCACTTAGCATAATGCCTTCAAGGTCCATCCATGTTGTTGCAAATGGCAGGATTTCCTTTTTTTAAATGACTTGTTAATGTTCCATTGCATGTACATACACCACATCTCTAACATTCATACCTCCACGGACACTTAGTTTTTTCCCCCATGTCTTGGTTATTGTAAATAATGCTGCAATAAACGTGAGGGTGCAGATATCTTTTCAAGTTAGTGTTTTTGTTTTCTTCTGATAAAACACCCAGAAGTGGAGCTGCTGGATTGTATTAAAACTTATGTTTTTTGTGTACTTACTACTGCATTGTCATCAAGTATTATAACTTTTACAACTGTTGGCTAGTAATAAAAGATCAGAGGGAGAGAATATCTAAATAATGGATTTGCACTAAATGAAGGGCAAATGACAATATAGTTAGCTATAGAAATGAAGATATTGAAAAGGTCTAAATAGAAAAAACTTGCTATTATTTACATAGATATGAATTATAGGTATAAAAACTCAATAAAAATAGGCAGTGACTTTGTTTCATCAAAATATATTATTCGACATATTAAAGTTGATTCAAATAGCATTGATTTTGTAGTTTTATTTGATTATTTTGTTTTATGGTATGTAAGTGCTCTAAGAATAGTTTAAACATTTTAAGTAGAAGAGTATCTGTGAAAATGTTTATCTTATAACAGAAATTAACTGGTACAGTACTCACATCCCAGAAACACTGGATTATACCTTGGTTCCTTAGACAATTTCACTGGCACCTAAATAATTCAAACTCTCAAACCAGGTTTTGGGAACAAATCACATATAATTTAGAAGTAAAACATAGGCTAACCACCTTTTTTTTTTTTTTTTGCCCAGGAAGTTTTTATTATGTGGGGATTATTTATTTCATGAAAGCCTGAACACACGAAGTCCAAGTACATTTTGAGAAGATATTTCTTTAATAATTTTATTATTTTCCCCCTAATTTTATTTAGGTTTTTCACTTTGGTCTCTATTGACTTTCATACTTTATCTATTTATGGAAAATAGCTAGTTAACACTAAGATTTAAAATTCATTAGCATAATATTTTGCAAAGATTGCCTATATTTTAAAACTTTTTTTTATGCTACTGTTTAGGATGGGGAACTATAGTAAACCTTACTCTCTGTGAACTAATTTTTATATCACATTTAGGCTAAAGTTTTTATCTATAAGAATATGTTTTTATTGTAATCCATATGTATAAGAACCTGGCAAAAAGACTAATGTATAATTGGCCTTTCAAAGCCAAACTATATACTATTTTGTATAAGTTTCATAAAATATCTTATAATTACTAATTCTTAAAGTAACCTCAGGAAATATGTATTATTAATTAATTCACACCTTACAGGGGTAAATTTTATCCACTAGGGAAAATGTCAAGAAAAAACGTGGAGTACAATGATGGGAACACCGGTCATAAGGGCTGAATAAATGAGTGGTAATTTGGAGTCTGCCACTTTTTTGCTGCCAAATGCATATAATGTTTAATCAAACTCTTTGAGCTTAGTTTTTCTATCTGGAAAATAAAAACAGTAATATCTTCCTTGGAGCACTGGGAAAGTAAAGCATATAAAAAATTATTGTACAGTACTTTGCACTAAAAATGAAACAAAATTCTAGTTCATATAAAGAACTGTTAAAATATTGTCACAAATAAAGTACAGCAGATCAGTAGTTCTCAAACTTTTTGGTCTCAGGACCTCTTTTCATTCTTAAAACTTATTAAAGACAACAGTGAGCTTTTCATTTATGTGGATTGTATCTACTGAAACAACATATTAAAAATCACAACTTAAAAAATTAAATCTGCATTTATTTAAAGCAATAAGTACAATAATATTCATAGTTTTAACAAAAATAACTTTTCTAAAACAAAAAATTTAATGAGATGAATAGCACCAATTTATACTTTTGCAATGCCTTTAATATCTTTCTTAATAACAGACAACTGGAGTCTTTTATCAGTTTCTGAAATGTATCTTTTGCTTTTCTAAGTATATACAAAGTACACTATGTCTAAATTCTTAATAAATATCTAAAAAATTTGGCTTCATTATTTCTTTATTCTTTTGTAAGTTATTTGTAAAATTACTTAAAATATATATTAAAAAAAATCAAAATAGCATACTGGACCCAGATGGCACAAAGCTATGACTATTTTTCCTGACATGCTCAAGGTTAATAAAGACACTACTTAAAAGAAAACTGCTTTTCAGAGAATTAATCAAAAAGTCTAGACACACATTTTTGATACAAATTACTGAGTAAACCAAGCCTTCCCAAGTTGGTATTTAAAACAACTTGATTGAAAAACAAGTATTTTAAAATCACTCTTGATGCATGAAGACAAAAAAAGAAATGCAGTTATATATTTAATTAGTGAATAGGTCACAAATATTTCCGATCTTTAAAAAGTTACTTTTGAAATAACAAAATATGTTTTCAATATAATCTTATTTGTCACTAAAATTATGGATTCCTTTCTATTTACAAAAATTGTTATTCATTTAGGTATTTTCCCTGCCCAGTTAGAGTAACAGCAACAAAAAATATTTTGGTATGATTCTAAATGTCCTCCTGAATAAAGAGAACAAATGGGAGAAAAGAGGAGGTACAGATTTACAAATCCCTTTCCCCTTACTCATCTCCGAAACTAAAAAAGCCAATGCTGAGTAGTAAAACTCTGGGTTGAAGAAATTGGACTGGATTGAAAACTTAACTGAAGAAAATAGGTTGACCGGGGAAGCTGAAGTTTGGAGCCCTTCAACACCAGAACTTTTCTCAATGGGCTCTTCAACTTTTCAACATACTTAGAAATAATAACAATATTATTTAAATACTAAAAAGTTGAAATGATAAGAAGTCTTAAAAATATAAAGGAGAATTAAAAAATATATTTAGCTGAGCCTTGTTTCTCCTTCACCACCTCACTCTAACAAGAAGTGGAGCACAATCCAGTAAATTGAATATTGGGTGAAAAGTTAAAAGTCTTAGGTTTAAGAAAAGGTTTTATCAATTCCTAGCCATTATGACCTCAGCAAAATCTTCTCATTGAAGCTGTTTCTTCACCTTCGAAACAGTTTTATCAACACCCCACAGCCCACATCAAAATGGGTGATATCAATGAAATACACAAATGCAAGATACAAATACACAAATGCAATTATAGTGGAATTTGTGGCAATGTCAAAACACCAAGGACATACAACCCTAACTTAATTTTATAAGCAAAACTAGTGCCTTCATAGGGTCGGTAAAGTTTATTCTTAAGGTAACAGTTTCAGTTTGTTTAGTAACCCTCAAAGCAAGACATCTTACAAAAGCTAAGACTTTTGTAGTTTAAAACTCGATTTCTTGGTTTCAATTTTACATTTAATGGCACTAACAGATATTAAAACCCACAATCCATAACTGAAAACAGAAAAGACAAAATTTAAGTTCACATATTTAAAAAAAAAACAAAACTAAATAACCTTTGCAAACAAAGAGAATCCCTTGGATGAAGATCTCTCATGCTTACAGAAGATGGTGCACTTGACATTTTCTTCTCTTTTCCTTAATAAAAGCATTAAAATTTGAGATAAGTTAAGAGGAACTCCTTCTATGTCTAGAGAAGGCTAAAACTTCATAACGAGATTTTTTTTTTCCCCATTAAGTAAAACCTGCAAAGCTCACTGTTAAAAAAAAATGTGTATCTAACTACACGTTTCTCCTCAGGGCTTTTCTTCTCTAGACAATAACGAAATGGAGCACGATTTCTTTGACGGAGAAGGGAAGTCTCTTTGGCAAGAACAAGAGTGTGAGCACTCCAAGACCAGTAACTTGGGTGGGGATGGGGGGGAACCTGGACAGAACGGATGGACCCCAAGGGCCTCTGAAGCCTCAAAGTTCGGAATCCTCTCTGGTCTCTTTTCCTATGACTTTAGAGACTTGGGGGTGGGCGGGTCTCGCCAAACATCAGCATCAAATGTACAAAAGGCAGTTGCCTCCGGAAAGAAAAGCCAAAACCACTCTGGGGACAGACAGATGCACAGGCCCCGGGAGATGAGGGAGAGGCTGCGGCCCGCGCGACCACGGCCTGAACAGCCCGCCAAACCCTGCCGCCGAGCAGCTACCTTCCCAAGATCCCTCCCCCGCCAAGGCTGGCGCAAAATGGTGGTCCACCCGGCACCGCACCACCGCTCCCGTCCCCTCCACCGCGCCCTGGGATATCCTGGCGACCCACACTGGCACCCAGACCCTCAATCTGCCTTCCTCACAGCCAGGCCGCCGTGGCGTCCTCAGAACAAGGTGGTCACGGTTGCGCGGGACGGATTCTGCGTGCTCCACGAGGCACAGGCGGGAGCGAGGGACACTTACCGCAAGCAGAACAGGTCGGCCTGACTAGGACTCCGAAGAGGAGAAAGAGGAGGGAAGGGAGGAGCACGAAAACACCAGGCGGCGGCCACAGAGAAAGTAACAACCGCGGGTGACTCCCAGCGCGGAATGTGCGCCTCAGACCAGGGTAGAAGGATATAATTACGCGCGCTGCCTCATGGGTAGACGCCAGCTCCTGATCCTCCTCCCCCCTCCTTTCCGCCCCCACACATCCGGGTTTCTTTTCCAACAGACCAGGGAGGGCGGGTGCAGACATGTGCATGGCCTTACACATTCTCGAAGGCAGCGGCTCTCTGGCGGTGGGCGGCGGGCCGTGGGCCGTGGGCCGTGGGCCGTGGGCCTTGAGCCAGGGCAAGGGCCTGGCGCTGATGCCGGTCTCTTCTGCAAGTCTGCTGTCCAACCCGAGTTGCAATGCGGGAATCCGAGCTGCACAAAGTATCTGAGCACATAGAAACGTGAATAATGCAACCTCCCTGTATGAAAGGCATGGAGGCATCAATGGGAAAAAAAAATTATATACCAGAGAAATGAAGACCTAAATCAGATGAGTAAAAGGAATAAAAGTCAGGTTATTTAAATTATTGGTTAATTTTACTAATTTTTTTAAACGTATAGTTTTCTTGCATGTTATTCCTGTCATATAGATATCTATAATGCTATTAAAATGTTAAGGAAAAAATACATTTACGGGAAAAACATTTGCGAAGACACAACTTGCAGAAAAATTTTCTAAATACTATGTTCTGAATGGTAAAGAAAGTTTCCTCTCCCAACTTTCCTCACAATGTTTGTAGCAATAGTGGTCATTCTCTCAAAAGTTACCCTACCCAGACTTAAAACCTAGCCTTGATAGTCGCTTAACATGCACTCAAGTTTAGTCACTAAATCCTACCAATTCTATTTGAGCTAATTCCTTCTTTCTCATCTATACATCCCTTTGCCACTGGCCCTGAAGATAAGCTTTACAAGAAAAGACAACAAATAATGAAAATAACAAATATGGAAAATTAAAAGTTTCAAAACCTTGGAGTATTTGTAGATTGACCCCCACTTCTGGACAGGCTAATAAGAAAGCCCATTATCTTCTTTGTTGTCAGTGAGAAATTTAAAACTTGCAGATGTGCAACCCATGGTGGAGAGCTTCACCCCAGTCCCACCCTCTAGAGACTATAAAGTCCGGAAGCACTTCCTTTTCCTCTCTCAAATCAGCCGACCTGTTTGGACCTCCTGCTTTTTCAGGGATCCCTTGAGAAATGAAATTTATCTCAGATTCTCTCAGTGTATGAAGAGCCTCCACATCTGAGCTAAAATTAGGAGGGGGGGCGTCAAATATGCCTCACTGGGATGACCAGATAACATTTATAAAACAAACCAAAATTCCAATCCAATTTATTCTCTTTTTTTTTCCCATGAAAAATATAATGGCCAAAAAGACCAGAAAATTCTCGTCAACAAATTTTCTCTCAAAATGAAATATACACAAGAAACCAAACTATAATGAAAGAGATGCCTGGTGATAATAGAATCCACACGTGGGAAATTGGATGATTTTGACAACTTTATCCTTAAAACTCTTTCACAAGCTTCTAAAAAAAACACTGTTTTGTTTGGTCTTTTTGACCAACTGGTCACGTGTTCCTTTTTTTTAAGGACTGCTGTTAAATCAGGATTTACTCCTATACAGCATTTTGGGGGCAATTTTTAAAAAATTGAAATAGATTTTAAAAAGACCATTTTAAAGTGTATAATACAATGGCTTCTAATATATTCACAGTATTGTATAACTATCACAACTATCTAACTCCAGAACATTTCCATCACTCCGCCAAAGAAATCCTATACTTGTTAATAGATACTCCCAATTCTCTCCTATCCATATTCCCTGGCAACCTTTAATCAACTTTGTTTCTCTATAGATTTGCCGTTTCTAGACTTTGCACATAAGGGAGAGCATATAATATTTAACATTTCATGTCTGGCTTCTTTCACTTAGCATAATGTTTTAGAGGTAAGTTTAGCCATCTGATAGTATTAATCAGTACTTCATTTCTTTTTATGGCTGCATAATATTCCATTATGTACATATACCACTTTTTGTTTATCCATTCTTCAGGTGATGGAAGTATGGGTTGTTTCTACTTTTTGGCTATTATAAACAATGAAGCTATGAATGATGGTGTACAAGAATTTTTAAATGGTTTTATTGAGATACAGTTCACATACCATACAATTCACTCATTTAAAGTGTACAGTTCAATGGTTTCTATTATAATCGCAGATATGTGTGACCACCAACACAGTCAATTTTAGAACATTTTCATCACCCCCCAAAAAAACCTCATACACATTAATTACCATGCCCTACCCACCCACCACAAGCTTACCCCTCAGCCCTAGGCTACCGCTAGTCTACTTTATGTCTCTATAGATTTCCCTGTTCTGAACATTTCATATAAATGGAATTATATAATATGCCCTTTTGTAACTGGCTTCTTTCTTTTTGCATACTATTTTCACAGTTCATCTATGTTGTACTTCATTCCCTTTTGTGGCCAAAAAATATTCCGTTGCATGGATATATATTTATCCATTTGTCAGTATGTAAAATAAATAATAAACATATGAAAACTATTGCATTAGGCTAACCAACATAATTTGAAACATGAGTCAATAGTTAAAAGAGTTGTCCAATATCACACAAGGGACAAGAGAAAAATGGCAAGGCAAGTACTAAAATTTAGGTTTCCGTATTTCCAGTTTGGTGCTCTTCCCATTTGTATTCAATGGTCCTGCATTAAAATTTTTCTGTTCTGTTTCTCATCCCATCAAAAACGAAGATGTCAAGTAGTACATAGGATGGAGTAACCAAAGTTCTTAGGACTGTATGTTAGGAGAGGTAGTAGTATAAACACTGGATATGTAGTAATAATTACAATTGTGGCTAAAATATATGTAGCACTTATTGCGTACCAAGCACTGCTCTCAATACTTTATAAATATTAGTTATTTCATACAATTCTATCAAGAAAGTACTATTTTTATCATCCTCATTTACAGATGGCACAGAGACATTAAGTACTTTGTTTGCAGTCACACAACACAAGTGATAAAGCCAGGATTTGAACCTAGGAATTCTGGTTTTGCATCTGGAATCTTAGCCATTATACTATCTCTTTAGATGTGCTGTGTGTGTGTGTTTGTGTGTATGTATAATGAATAGATAAATGAATAAATGTGTAGATAGTATGAGAGACTGGGATTAAAGATTCTTGGGGATAT
This sequence comes from Pteropus alecto, assembly GCF_000325575.1. Taxonomy (NCBI): domain Eukaryota; kingdom Metazoa; phylum Chordata; class Mammalia; order Chiroptera; family Pteropodidae; genus Pteropus; species Pteropus alecto. The sequence goes on from NW_006436285.1 coordinate 354,322, forward strand.
ATCAAATAACAGGGTATATCAAGCAATGCTGCCTTCATGTAGAATAAGTGCATTAGAGTAAATAACTAGTATAATGACTCTCCCACTAAGAAAAAGTCATTCCTGTCGTAAATTTTGGTAAAAGAAACATGTTTAGTTACCTGGGTCTCTAAGATTCCAGTTAAGGCCTTTCTCTATTCCTCACATTTCTGATTAAACCACTTTAGAAGTAGAAGGCTCTTGAATAAATCTCAAGGATGATTCACTCACTTATATAATTTCCATTAAAGGAGAGTTTTCACACTACTCTTGTAACTGTATGCAGAGATTGACTTAGCCCTTCAAAGTTGAAAGGTTTAAATTTTTGTAATTAGTACTTTGCATTATGCTATATTTAGAGAGAGGACAAAGTAGACAACATAGACTCTTTTCTTATGGCATTAACACCTAACTGGCAAGCTAGGCTCAGAACCCCCAAAATCATTAGTGAGTAATGTAAGAACATGTATAATCAAGTATACTAGCTTTGTGTGGTTTAGACTGTCAAGTGCAGTGAGAATTTATAGAAACTGGAAATTAGAGCAGATGGAAGTATACATGGAAAGCTTGTCTGAAGCTGAGTTTAGACTAAGCAGGGTCTTGAAGAATGAAAACAACTACATAAAACAAAGAAGAGGTATTTTAGGTAAGAGCAGAGACATAAAGGAAAGTAAGGAGACATAATGAGAATTATGCTTTCGTGAGACAATAAAGAGACCAGTTTAATTAAAGCAAATATTGGATATTGGATAGGGGACATTGAGTTTACGTATTCATTCATTTATTTATTCATTTACTCATTCAGCAAATGCTTACTGAGCACAATGTCAGGTGTTGGGAATATTGAGATAAATGGGACCCAGTCCTTGCCTTCAAGTTGCTTTCATTCAAGTGGAGGAAATCGGTTTATATATATATATAATTGCTATGATAGAGATATACTTCATGTGTGCTCTTGATTCAGCCTGAGTGTGTCAGGGAAGGCTTTGGGAAAAAGGTGATGGCTGATCTTAAATTACTGGTGGGAGTCGACCAATCAAAAGTGGGGTCGACAGTGGGAATGGTAGATAGAACAACATGGTGAAATACTATATGGGTAGAAGCATGTAGCAGCTGTGACAATACCCCACTCAGATCTCTCTATGAGTGAACCTGCCACAGAGATCATTGATCACTGATAGTCTCCAGCTACAGCACCTTTGACTCTATAGCAATGTGCCCACCGGGTCATGCTTCTCCCCTGGGGGACTCTCAGGGAATGACTGGATATGGCAGAATTACTAGAACCAGACAATTCTTGCCTGTTGTGATAGTCTTCTAATGGGCAACTTTTACTTAGGTACTCCCTATTATCCTTATCCAAAACTTTTTAAGAACTGCATTGCAGTATGAAGCTCTTCCTACTCAATCCTTCTTTCATCTCTTCTTTCACAAGTGTCAGACCTGCATCCTGTTTTCGAAGCTCTTCGCACCTATTTTCTGCTCCCTCTCCTTTATCGTTTACAGGTGGTTTCCCAAATAAATATTTTTCATGTCTAATCTTAACATTTACTTCTCCAAAAACTGTGCTGACACAAAGCAGCAAACTATATGCAGAAGAAGAAGAAATCATGCAGTATTGCTTGTGGGAAAGACAGTGGAGGGAAATGAAATGGAGAAGTAGATGGAGGTAAGCAGACAACTGGGGACATTGAATACTTCACCCAGGAACTTGGACTTTAAGCTCATGGACATAGGAGCAGTTGAATATTTTGATGGAAGAATAAAGTGCATATTTGTGATTTAGTTTAATCTCTCTGGACTCAAAACAGAAGAGAGACTTGAGGAGTTAAGGCTAGATGCTGGGAGATAAACAGGATGTTGCTGTGGTAGTTTAGAAAGAAATAACCAGGACAGCAACAATATGAAGGAAGAGAAGAAGATGGATTTAATTAATATTTAGACAGACAAAAAGGGGAGAATTGGTGATTGTGCCTGTATGTGGGGGTTAAATGTGAAGGTGGAAAGTAGGATGAGACCCAGTTCTCTAGTGTGGGTTTCTGGGTATAGAATATGGGAATAACAGTTTCTAGTTCTATTTAGAACATGTTTGGTTTGTTTGCTCTGTGGATCATCTATGGGACATTGAGATGTCCAACAAGTTGTCACATATGGAAGTCTAGAACTCAAGGGATAATTCTGAATTGAAGAGAAAGATTTGGGGATAGGTTAGTGTGTGTATGTGAGCTCACCTGAGGGAATGTGTCAAGTGAGAAGAGGAATGAGTTGAAGATGAATATAGAAGTGTCACCATTGAATATTAAAATATGTTATACAATACTCCTTAGAATATATCCAATGGACTCTGACTTCAACAGGGGTTTGATATTCACCATTATCCATTTAGAACACACCAAGAGACTTAGCCATTCCATCTCTAGACATCTAAGACCAATGTGTATATACATCCACCATGTGATATGTATAAGACTATTCATAGTATTCTATTCATAATGACAAAACCTAGAGAAAAACCAATTGTCAATTGCAGAAGAGTGGACTGAAATATTACGCAGCAGTAGTTCTCAGAACCTTTTTACATTCTTAAAATTTATTGAGGACATCAAAGTGTTTTTACTTATTAAGGTACTTATAACATTTGTCATATTAAAATTAATACAGAGAATTTTCAAAATATTTATATATGAATTTATTTTAAGAATAAATCTATTACATGTTAACATATATAACATAATTCATGTATAGTAATTATGATCACAATTATGGCTAGGAGTTGTTATTAAATATCCTATAGACATTAAAGAGTAATAAGAAAACACTGTGGATCACCCAGGGCCACATGTGAAGATGACACATCTAAAAGGCAGACCGGGGATGCACCAGAGCCTTACTGAAGAGAATCCTGCTCTGTAGGGTCAGCTCCTGCACAACAACTCCACCACTGTAGTCATAGATCAGTCCTTACAACCAATCAGCTCAAGGGTTAATCCCTTCTATTGATGTGCAAACAGAAACCAAGGCTCAGGTGACCAGGGAGACTACGCCACTGGGCCCCACAGGACACCTATTACATAAGGCCACTCTTCTAAGACTAGGAGACATAGTAGCTCTACCTAATACCTAGAAATAAATACAAGGAGGCAGCCAAAATGAGGACACAAAAAAACATGTCCCAAATGAAAGAACAGAGCAAAGCTCCAGAAAAAAGAGCTAAACAAAGTGGAGGCAAGCAATCTACCTGATTCAGAGTTCAAAACACTGATTATAAGGATTCTTGATGATTGCAGTGAGAACTTCATCAAAGAGATAGGAAACATTAAAAAAAACAGTCAGAAATGAAGAATACAATAACTGAAATAAAGAATATATTAGAGGGAATCAACAGTAAATTAGATGAAGCAGAGGATCAAATCAGTGATTTGGAAGATAAGGTAGCAGAAAACACCCAATCAGAAGAACAACAAGAAAAAAGAATCCGAAAAAATGAGACTAGTTTAAGAGGCCTTTGGGACAACATTCACATCATAAGGGTACCAGAAGGAAAAGAGAGAGAGCAAAGAATTGAAAAGCTGTTTGAAGAGATAATGATGGAAAACTTCCCTAACCTGGCAAAAGAAATAGGCATACAAGTCCAGGAAGTGCAGAGAGTCCCAAGTAAGATTAAACCAAATAGGCCCATACCAAGACACATCATAATGAAAATGCCAAAGATTGAAGACAAAAAGAAGTTAGCTACAAGGGAGCTCCCATAAGACTGTCAGCTGATTTCTCAACAGAAATTTTTCAGACCAGAGATATAGACAGGAAATATTCAAAGTGATGAAAAGCAAGGATCTATAAGCAAGATTACTCCAACCAGCAAAGCTATCATTTAGAATTGAAAGACGGGTGAATAGTTTCCCAGACAAGAAAAAGCTAAAGGAGTTCATCACCGCCAAACCAGTATTACAAGATATGTTAGAGGAACTTCGAAGAAGAAGGAGAAGGAGAAGGAGGAAAGAGGAAGGAGGAGGAGGAGAAGGGAGAGGAGGAGGAAGAGGAGGAGGAAGAGGAGAAGGAGGAAGATAAAAAGATGAATGATAAAATGGCAATAACTACATATTTTCCACAATTACTTAAATGCTCCAATCAAAAGACAGAGTGGCTGAATGAATAAGAACACAAGAGCCATACATATGCTGCCTATAAGAGATTCACTTCAAATGAAAAGACACACACAGACAGATGATAAAGGAATGTAAAAAGATATTTCATAAAAATGGAAACAAACAAACAAACAAACAAAAAAGCTAATATAGCAATACTTATACCAGCAAAATAGATTTTAAAACAAAGGCTATAACAAGAGACGAAGAAAAACCCAGTAATCCCACTTCTGGGTATTTATCTGAAGAAACCCAAAACACTACTTCAAAGGGACATGTGCAATTATATATTCGTTGCAATATTATTTACAATAGCCAAGATATGGAGGCAACCTAGGTGTTCATAAATCGATGAATAAAAAAGGTGATACATATATACAATAGAATATTACTCAGCCATAAAAAGAACAAAATCTTGTCATGTGAAACAAATTCCACATGATTTCATTTACATGGAGAATCTAAAGAACAAAATAAATAAACAAACAACAGAAAGAAACTCATTGATATAGAGAACATTTTGATGGGGTTGGGGGAAGGGTGAAGTGGGGGAAGGAATTAAAAGGTACAAATTGGTAGTTACAAATTAGTAATGGGGATGTAAAGTATAGCATAAGGAATATAGTCAATAATATTGTAGTAACTATGTATGGTGTCAGATGGGTACTAGATTTATTGAGGTGACCACTTCACAAGTTACATAAATTTCTAAACACTGTGTTGTGCACCTGAAACTAATATAACATTGCATGCCAACTGTAAGAGAAAAATTTTAAAAATATTTTAAAAAAATCACACACACACCAAAAAAACCCAAAAAACAAAAAACAAAATCCCACAATCATTATGAGTGACATTATGTCAACAAATTCAACAACTTAGATTTAAAGGACAATTTTTTTGAAAAATAAAACTTACAAAATAGACAGAACAAGCAGAAAATCCGAGTATCCCTATATCTATTAAATAAATTGAATCTGTTTAAAGAATCTTTTTTAAAAGAAAACTGCAGAGCCAAATGGCTTCCTTACTGAATAGCACCAATTTTACAATTTTCAGAAAACAAAAGAAGAGGGAATATTGTCCAGCTCATTTTATGAGGCAAGCATATCCATAATACAAAAACAATAGAAAAAATATTATAAAAAATAAAATTACAGAGCAATGTTCTTTATGAATACAGAGGCAAGAATTCTTAACAGAACACTAGCAAATAAAATAAGCAGCATGTAAAAAGAATGATACTTCAAGACTAAGTAAGTTTTATCTGAGATTGCAAGGTTAATTTAACATCCAATAATCAATTAATGTAATTCACCATATTAACAAGATAAAGGAGAAAACCCATATAGTCATTTTGATAGATGTAGAAAAAGCACGTGACAAAATCCAATATCTATTCCTGATAAAATTTTTCAGAAAATTAGAAATAGTAAGAAATTTCCTCAGATGAACGAAGGGCATCTATAAAACACCTACAGCTAGCATCATTATTAATGATGAAAGATTGATCTTTCCTAAGATAGGAATAAGGCAAAGACGCCGCTATCACCATTGCTATTCAACATGATATTAAAGGTCCTAGCCACTGCAAAAAAGAAAGAAAAAGAAATTGTAGGCATTAAGATAAAAAAGAAGAGGAAAAGCTATCCTTATTTTTAATGAAACAATAATTATTTTTAATAATATAACTACTAACGAAAAAATTACAGAGAACCTAGAAAACAAATATTAGAACCAGTAACTGAATTTAGCAAGGTCACAGGATACAGGGTTAATGTACAAAATTAATTATATCCTTATACACTAAAAACAAAAAATTGGAAAATGAAACTTAGAAAACAATTCTATTTATGATAGCACTAAAGTATAAAATATTTATGAATAAATTTAATTCAATTCCTCTACATGGAAACTATAAAACAAAACTGAGAGAAATTACAGAACACCTAAATACTGAAATATACCATGACCATGACTCAATATTGTTTATATGATAATTCTCCTCAAATAAGCTATGGGTATAACACAAATAAGAGCAAAACTTCAAAATGTTTTTTACCTTTAAAATACATCATTAAACACACAATACAATATACATATGACATTATTGAATTGTACACTTGAAACCTATGCAATTTTATTAACCAATGTCACCCCAATAAATTTAATAAAAAATAAATTAAATACACCATTGAGAACATGAAAAGGCAATCCAGATACTGGGAGAAAATATTCACAATACGTTTCAAACTAAGGACTGTAGCCAGAAAAAAATACATATATCCATACACACACTCAATAATAATAAACAGTAATGGGCACAGGATTTGAACATACATTTGACAAAAGGAGATATATAAATGACCTATGCATGAGAAAATACTTAACATCATTAGTCATCAGGGAAGTGCAAATTAAAAAGCACAATGAGATTCCACCACATACCCATTATAATAGATAAAAAATAAAAACTGATCATACCAAGCTTTAACAAAGATATGGAACAACTGGAAATCTCATACTCTGCTGATGGGAATGTAATATGGTACAATCACTTTGGAAGACAGTTTGACAGTTTCTGAAAAATTTAAAAATAAACCTATCGTATGACCCAACCATTCCATTTCTAGATATTCACCCACGAGAAATGAAAATAAATGTCCATCTCAAAACTTGTACATAAATGTTCATAGCAGTTTTATTTGTAATAGCCCAAACTGGAAACAACCCAAATGTCTATCAACAGATAAATGGATAAACAAATTGTGGTATACAATGGAAATTAGGAGCATAGCCATAGGATGAAATATAGCAATAAAAAGGAAGACATTTTAATACACGGGACAATATAGATGCAACTTAAAATCACCAAGCCGAGTGAAAGAAGTTAGAAAAAAGGAGTACATAGTGTATGATTCCATTTATATAAAATCCTAGAAATGCAAACTCATCAATGGAGTTGGGGGTGGAGGGTGAGATGCACAAGGATGAGACATGGCAAAACTTTCAGGAGTGATGGATTTGTTTTATATCTTTTTTTTTCCTTCTTAAATTTAGTTTCCATTCTGCTTCTCTATGGAATTTTATCCTAATGAAATATACTTCTATATTTGAAAGTCTTTTAATGAAACATCCTCAAATAGTTCTGTGCAATAAAATCACAGGCATATTATCAAGCAGAAAAATTTTAGGGAAGAATTCATAATGAAGTAGAGAATCTGGCAATTCTAGTTTGAAGATAATGAACTATAACATTCATTTGGCATTTACTACCTTAAATTGCTAAATAACTTATCTATGTATGTCTTATTTTACTAGATAATTATTTTCTTGAAAGAAGGAATATATCTCAGATCTTCTATAGCACAGGATTTGGCACACAGTAGGTGGCTCATTCATTCATTTTCTCATGCATCCATGCAACAAATATTTCTTGAACATTTATATGTAAGGTACTTAATTTGGCCTTGAGCATATAATAATGGGTACATGTAGAGCTCAGTAAATCTCTTTTGATAAATGATTGACAATTTCAGGCATATTTTAGAAAG
>NW_006436285.1:363024-364881 GCF_000325575.1 Pteropus alecto
ATATTTATATTAATGAGGTAACATTGGTTTATAACATTAAGTAATTTTCAGGTTTACAATACCTGGCTGTAACATCTGTCACCCCGTTGATCACCAGAATCACATTTCTGAATTGCTTTACTTCTACTTTAGACACTGTTAGGATAAATTAGACACCAAGGATCCATGATATCACCTGAAGCAGGACTATTATAAGTAGAAAATATAAAAAAGCAGTTTTGTACTTCTATTTTTTGTTTTTGTTTTTGTTTTTTTTACTAAGAGCAAAAATGAAAACAATAAACTTGGGTAAATTTTGAAATGTAAAAAAAGAAAAGGAAATTTTCTTTTACTATATATCCTCCAGCATGTGTAGTAAAAGGAGGGTTGGTAGCAATAGATATTTTATCTCCTGACAATGCAGCTACAAACCATTCTGCTGAATAATCTGATCAATTCCTGACTATGAGCAGAGAAAGGGCAACAACTCTGGTGATATATAAACTTGGCTCAGATACAGGCTCCATCGATGGCCTAGCCCACTAAGCTGACATGGTATATTCTTAATAAAGCATATTGTACCACAAGTACATTGCCCTACACTGTGTTTATCTTGTTAGAAACTATAATTATCTGAAGCAATAGCCTCAGTGAGAAATGTGATATGTTATGAGTTGTATAAAGAGCAAAATAATTTACATTAATAATAGTAGTTGTTTGTGAAGGATTAAAACATGGGTTGTACTGAGTTAATAATTCAGCATTGCTAATAAGTTTTGTTTATATTCTGGTCCCTGCAAGAGTCATGAATTTCAAGGCAAGCCTTGTGGGAGAAACAAATTTCCCCCACCAGAATGTAAGCTCCATGAAGGCAGAGAACCCTGATACGTTCATCAGTGTCTCCATAGCATACTGTTTTTGGAACAGAGTTCAACATTTGTTGAATGAATAAATGCATCAATGGGAGTATAGGAAAGAGGAACAAGTTTCAGGTTCAAGCCAAGTCATTCATTCTCAGATTTCCTCTTGGATAAAACACAGAAAATTATTAGAGTGGAACCTAATCTCCAGGGAATCGTGGCTGATTGCAGGTGGAGGGGTGTTAGAAGTAGACCATAGCCAAGTGGCTGAGGGTACTACATGGCACTCCTATATCCCAAAGTGGGACATAGAATTCTTAGATATAGAATCTTGGTAGGAAACAATTATGTATGTTCTTGGTCCTTGCCTCCCCAACCCCACTCCTGCCTCATCTCATAGGGTCTGAAAGTGTCCTTGCATCTTTAAATCTGGCTTCTCTTGGGATAAAGAAAAGGGCTTCAGATCTCTGATTGTCATCAAGAGAGTGCCAGGTTGAACAGCCAATAGATCACTGTGAGGGGCTAGGAAAAGAGCAAGGTCAAGGATTTATCAAGTAGACAGATAGAGGGCCAGGTCTTGAAATGGAGAAGAATTAACTTTCCAATTGAGATAGTATAGAATCTGGGTGAAGACAGATGGCTTAGAGGTGATGAAGAGGGGTAGTTATGAAAACATTTTGCAGTAGAAGGGAATATGTACAAACATTCTGAAGTGGAGGAGAGGCAAGGCGAAGGAACTTGTTGGTGCCTAAGCCACAATCAGTTTTCCTTATTTCTTTCTGGCAAAATTTGACATTGTTTGGAGTCTGCTCTGCCACATGCTCTGGGAAGGGATTTCCTTCCTTCCTCAGTGAGTGTTGTATTGTGATTTGTCTCATTCCCTTTACAAAGAATTGGTTTAGGATGAATGTGTGAACATTTTGGCCAATAGGACCCAAGGGAAATTTTGCCAGAAGCCTCCTCAAAGGGATTTGTTTTCCCTTGCTGAGAAAGAGAGAGAGAGAGAGAGAGAGAGAGA
>NW_006436285.1:365082-368838 GCF_000325575.1 Pteropus alecto
GAGAGAGAGAAGAGAGAGAAAAAGAATATCACAGATATGGTAGGCAGAGTCCCCCTTCTTTGCTGAATGCTCCCATTTGCATCTGATGTCAAGGAACGCTTATGCCATGGTATGGCCCTGACAGGTGATGACAGGAGATATTACCATCATTCTGAGGATGGTAGAGCAGAAAGAAGAAATCAACTTGGGTCTTCAATGACATACTAGAGCTGCTCACTTAACCAACCTTGGAACCAACTTCCCTCAAACGTATTTTATTATGAGATAATTTAAAAAAAAAATGTCACCTCCAGTCTTCTGTTGCTTGCACTTGTGTTGATGATTTGATCCTTTTTAGTAAAATAAGAAGTGAGACTATGTGTGATAAATATGAAATGTGGAGTTTGAAAGTTTGAAACAGGTACTTCAGCTTTCACCTATAATCCCCTTCCTTCTTCTTTCCCTTCACTCTATACCTCCCACTGGACTCAGACAAGGGCCAGGAGACACAGTGCTGAACTCAGAGGGTCTCTCCTTTCTGATGACCTAGTCATTATTTTTGGCTAAAGCTTATTGTATTTGGCTCCTTCTTCCTTAAGGACATATTCTCTCTCAGGAAGCTTCTCAGTCACTGGAGTAATTAGACATGTCTAAACCTCAAGCCACAGCTTAGGCTCAAGTGGGGGACCCAAACTTTGGCACCATTTTGTGTCTGTATCTAGAATGCTCTGCTGACTTTGAGCATGAATAGAAAGAGAACAAAAATGGCCCACATTTAGGGTGGGAACTGGCACAGGCACAGGAGAAAGATTATGCAGAAGTTAGTGTGGCTTCATGAGATTATGACACCTATATGAAGGCCACATAGCACATAGACCTTAATGCTGTATATAGAGTTAGTGCTCAACAGATGTGTACTGAACTCAATTGAAAAAACTTGTTTCTAAACTGAAGGTGAAATGGCTTTTCTTTTACTGAATCTTCCATTCAGAGAGTGCCTTTCACCTACCACTCCCTTCCCTCCCCAAAAAAACTTTCGACATTTTTACCTCAATTATCTAAGTTTATTTAAAGACATATTTGTGAGATAGGGAATGATAAGAATAGTTTACTGGGAAGAAGTGAAGAGGCAGAGGGTGTCTGTGGCAGAGCTGGGGTGGCCCATTAAGTCCTCAGGCTCTCAAGCCATTGTCTTATATCCCTGTATACACTTGTTTTGATAATACTTGCTTAGTTCTTTCTTACTAGCCTGCTAATTACCTATCCCAATTATATTCAGGAGTGCCAAAGGCCTCTTGGTCAGCCACAGTCTCAGGAGGATGTAATGAAAGTAAGATACAAGGCATGATACAGTATTTTCCTCCTTCAAATGTATATATCAATTGTGGCCTCATAAGTCTGAAAATGTGTGCAGGAGGGAGTGGTGCTGTTTTTTCCTCTTCCTAATTTAAAAAGAAAAAGGTATATCAAGTGCTCTGAATGGACCACAGCTGAAAACCAAGTGAGAAATTCACCAGTTTAAAATCCTCTTATTTTAAAAAGGAATTTATTTTATTATTAGTTTCGAGCATATAGTACATTAGTTAGGCATGTATATAGTTTATAAATGATCCCCCTAATTGCTGTACGGCTTGCCATTTCATTAACGCTAACTGCATTCCCTATGCCGTGCTCCCCATCCCCAGTGACCATCTATCAACTACTAGTTTGTATTTCTTTAACCTTTCACCCCTTTCTCTCAGCCCTTCATCTCCCCTCCCCTCTGGCTGTCACTAGATTGTCCTTTATATTTTTGAGTTTGTTTTTGAATAGAGAACACTCAAGAATGTTGAGAGTTCTCCGCGGCGTATCTAAAGAATCATGAGGGATGCACTTTCTCTTCTTTCTCACAGAGAAGGCTACATGAAGTTGCTCTCTACATGCAATCTGTTAAGAAAGCCTAGATGGTAGTGGAACATTTAGTATAAACCTTGACAAAAATGCTAATTATTATTCTAATAAACACTCACACTTTTTTCACTTTTCACTTTATAAAGAAATATCAAAGTGTTCAGAAGATAGGGTCCAGACAAAGAGAAGGTTCAAAGGAGAAACGCCGAGGAAGAAAGAAAGCCGGGCGGGAAGGGGAGCGTGTCTGGGAGTTGAAGCTGCTCCTGTACAGCGATTCCAATTTAGTCCTAGGCTAATCTCCCGCCGCTCATCCTAGCAGACAAAGGCACTGGGGTCCCAGAGCCTCTGACCTCCCGCCGTGCAGGACCTAGTGGAAGGATAAACAGTCCTTCTTTCTGTTTGCTTCACCACCCGGAGGCTGGGTCAGAGGGAGATGAGTGCACTGGACTGTAGCTTCTCTCTGGAGGCACAAGACTGGGTTGCAGTCCCCTGGGAAAAGCATTCTGCCCTCTACCGTTGAGTATGATGATCTATTACTGTTAAGTATAATGTTAGCTGTAGGTTGTTGCAGATGTTCTTCATCAAGTTGAGGAAGTTTCCCTCTATTCTTAATTTACTTTTATATTGAATGGGGATCGGATTTCGCCAAATGCTTTTTTCAGTGTCAATTGATATGACTGTAGGATTTTTCTTTTTTGCCTGTTGATGTGGTTGGTTACATTGAATGAGTTTTTAAATATTGAACCAGCCTTTAGTACATGAAAAAAATCCCATATCGTCGTGGTTTATAATTATTTTTATATACTGTTAGATGCAGTTTGTTGGTATTTTTTGAAATTATTTTTTGTGTCTAAGTTCATGGGAGATACTGGTCTGTAGCTCTTTTTTTTTTTTTTTTTCTTTCCCGTACTGTCTTTGTCTGATTTTGGTATCAGGGCAATACTGGCCTCACAAATTAAGTTGGGAAGTGTTACCTCTATTCTATTTTCTGAAGAAGGCTGGGTAGATTTGATGTTACTTCCATTTAAAAGTTTGGTATAATTATTCAGTGAAATAATCTGAGCCTGGAGATTACTTTTTGAGGTTTCAAATTATAAATTAATATTCTTTAATAGTGATTGGAGATTTCAGATATCTATTTTGTCTTTAGTGAGTTTTGTTGGTTTGTGATTTTTCAAGCAATTGGTCTATTTCTAAATTCTAAAATGTGTGTGCATGTGGAATTGTTTGTAATATTCTCTTTCTACCCTTTTAATGTCTGCAGGATCTGTAGTAATAGACCTTGTTTCATTCTTGATATTGATAATTGTGCCTTTTTTTATCAGACTTGCTAGAGATTTGTCAATTTTATTGATCTTTTCAAAGATCCAGCTCTTTGTTTCACTGGTTTTCTTTATTGATTTCTCTGATTTCTGCTCATACACAGAGCCCTTTTGGGAACTCACTATATAGCAGAAAAAACTTGTGTAACAAATAATTTTGATTGTATGGTCCTACTTATTTGAAACAGCCAGAAAAAGCAAATCTATAGACATGGAAAATAAATAGATGAGTCACAAGCCTGAGGGTGGATACGGGGATCAACTAACTGTAAGTGGGCTTGAGGGATTTTACTGGGGTGATGAAATGGTCTAAAACTGGCTTATGGTGATGGTTGTACAACTAAGTTAATTTATTAAAAGATGTTACATTGTATAGTTGAATGGATGATTTTTTAAAATTAAGGTTATTGGGGTAACATTGGTTAATACAATATATAAATTTCAGGTGTACATTATAATTTGATATCTATATATTCTACTGTGTGATTATCACCCAAAGTCCAGTTTCCTTCAGCTACCATATATTTGATCCCCTTTACCCACTTCACCCTCCCCCAACTTCCTA
>NW_006436285.1:371824-392668 GCF_000325575.1 Pteropus alecto
CTTGCTGAGAGGCCTTGTCGCCTTGGTTGTTCATGGTGTTTAATGGACTATTACTCCACCTGGGCATTAATGGAAGTGTATTCTGCTATTTTTCCAGAAAGAGGATTTATTATATAAAGGTCTCTTTTTAGCCTGCTGCAAAGAAGGCGCTTTTCTTTTGGTTTCCAGTTAGTGGCTTCTAAACCTCTTGGATCCCTGCTTTATATAGAGCCTAATGTCTTTTATTTTCTTGTAGATTTTAATCACACTTGCTACTCTCAGTTTCAGTCTCTGTCAGTGTTAGCAACAGTTTTGATAGCATGTGCTCAGATTCTCGTGGGGCTCCGCTGTGATCGATCTCGGAGGATATGGGGGGAGGGGCCTTCTGAGTTGGGGGTTGGAAGCTGTGGCTCAGCCTCAGTTTTGCAACCAGAGCTGGTAAAAATCAGCTGTTGTTTCTCTGTGGTCCTGTCCCACTTCTCTGCTTTCTGCCCTGCTGACTGAGCCCTGCTGCTGGCTGCATAGAAAAGTCCCGGCACTTCCAGGAAGGGCTGTTCAGGGAAGTCGCTGCACCTTCTCCCCTCCCCCACCTCCTGCAAGGAGCTCTAGAGGCTGAGAGAGGTAACTTCAGTCTCCACAGCTTTTGCTCAGATTCCCCTGGGGCTCCATGGTGAACGGTATCGGAGGGTATGGGGGGAGGGGCCCTCTGGTTAGGGGTTGGAGGATGCAGCTCAGCCTCTGTTTTACAACTGGGGCCAGTAAAAATCAACTCTTGTTTCTCTGCTGTCCAGTCCCGCTTCTCTGCTTTCTGCCCTGTTGACTGAGCCCTCCTGCCAGCTGTGTAGAAAAGTCCCGGCACTTCCAGGCAGGGCTGATCAGGGAAGTTGCCGCACCTTCACCCTCTTCCCCTCCTCCTGCAAGGAGCTCTGGCGGCTATGAGAGGCAGCTTCTTTATTTGTCCTGGTCCATCGCCTGACACCTGTGGTTCTGACCTGTAGTAGCTCTTATGCGCAGATCCCACGCTCAGACTTCGTAGTGTGCAGTTTCAGTGTTTTTGTTGAATTTTAGATGTTCAGCTTATTGTTGCTTCAAGGGGAGAGATTTGAAGATGTCTCTCCCTCCGCCAGGTTTTTTCCTGGACCCAACCTGAATGGGTGATTTTTATGATGTGCAGTTTGTGCCTCAATAAGATTGTATGAAACAAATAATTATGAAATAATGTGAATAAAGACAATTATAGAATCATGTAGTCTTTCCCCCTTTTAACAGCCAAGGAAATGGAGATTAAGTGATTTGCCTCAAATCACATAACTAGTCAATGATAGGGTTAGCATACGCATCTAGTCCGATTAAGCCAAGACCAATCATCACTAGACATAATAATAAGAGAAGAGACATAGAGGTATATGTCAGGAAATAAATACCATTCCCACAGGTAAACATTGCTCCTCTCTCAGAATGGTCCTCACCCTGTGAAGCAAAGATCACCTTGAGTGGTTACCTAGATGGCACATATACTGCCAATTGACAAGACTGTACAAGCCAGGTAGCCTCTGACAGACCAGACCCTTTGGCTTCATTAGAATTCTTAATTTCAAGCAACAAATATAAATTCTAAGTGGCTAGTAAGAAAGGAAGCAACTCACAGAATGAGGGTTAGGAACCAAGCTCAGAGCTGTGCAGCTAGGAACAATGCCTAAAATGCTGCAGATTCAGCCTGGTGAGTAGACCGATACTCTTGAACATGCTGGACTCTGCCCCTTCCTACTTCACCACCAACAACTCTGCTCTGGGAACTCAATTTGGCCACAACTGGGGCTGTTGCAAGAGTGAAAACCCACTGTTATCATAGTTCTTAGGTGTTACTAGTTCTTGACTCAAATTTCTATGCAGGAGCTTCTGACTGGCCCAGTGTAGATCACAGAACTCAGTTTAGGCTGCAATGCAGGCTGGTAAAATGAACATTTAATACCTCCTATAAGCTACCATAGTGGGAACCATGCTCTATTTTCCTCCAAGAATCATACGTTGGTGAATTCCCTATGTGCACAAATTGAGTTCAGATGCTGAGTAGCCAAAACACACAGCATACACACACACACACAGACACACACACACACACACACACATGCACACTTAAATTTTCACAGTAGCCGTGCTCAAACTGTGCTACTCAAACCAGCATTATCAATATCAACTGTTAGAAACACAGACCCTCTGGTCTTGCTCCAGATACTCAGTATCAGAATATGCTTTTAAATAAGCACCCTAAATAATTCATATTTACATTAAAGTTCAGAAGTGCTGCTCTACACCATAGAATGTGTAGTCCCTTTTAATTTCTGAAGATCAGTGACTATTACTCTCTACTCATCCATAGTGTTGTCAGATTTAGCAAATAAAAATATAAGACCCCCAGTTAAATTAAAATATCAAGATAAACAATGAATATTTTTTTAGTAGAAGTATGTCCTGTATGTTATTTAGCAACTCTACTTGTCTACATACTGCTCTCCTCACAATTAACAAAATGAACCAAAAGAAAAAAAAATTAACATAATGTCCTTCAGCAAAGCTTGTACACTAGTTTTCTATTTTGGCATGGTTAATTATAAACAGCATGATCATAAATAGGTAGATAATAAACAGAACTTGTAAACTCTACACAGTTTCAAGCACACTGAGTTGTGAATGAACATTCAGTGCTTGAAGTTTCAATAATTTGAAGAGTGAGTGGCTTCCTCTATTAACTGTTCCATAGGATAAAGTCTTTCCCACCAAATGCACCTATGAATTGTAACTACTTTTAATTAATGAATTTTGACTAAAAGCACCTTTCTCTCACACAACCTGACTTACATTCCTTTCAAAATATGGATGGCATGAGTCTTAAAGTAAATAAAGATATATGGAAAAAAAAGAAAATATGAAAATTATGTGCTGGCTTCCTTCTGGAGAATGCTTTATTTTATTCCTAAAGAAAAGAGTTACCGATGTCCAGGACTCTTAGAAAAACAGTTTTCAAACAGTCTGAGAAAAAGGCAGATCGTATGATGTATCAATTGGAATTAGAAGCATTCTGTTAAAAAATTAAAGAAAACTTTTAGTACTCCAAAATGAATACCAATTTCCTTGGTATACTTACCAAATATATGATGGCTTAATTCACTCTAATAGTTCAGTCAATACAAATATTGCCAGCCAACCAAATAGGGAATTTTGTATGATTGGGGAAAAAGTGACTTTCTGTTTATAATTCTTAGGAGTAAGGGAGTAGTTTTCTAGATAGCAATAGTTTTCTAGATAACTCCTTGCATAGGTGAACAGGAAGTAAGCCACCTCCAATGGAGCTTAACAACTAAAATCTTTCAATTATCATATTCCCACCAAGTTTTATCTTCCTGGCTGGTGATGAAATGTCCAGAGACTATGAGAGGAATTATAGTTCCAGGAAGTAGAATATCTTTAGGGGCTAATATCCTTAGGAACTAAGCATGCATACTTTTCTCTCCAGAGGTTTTATTTTATGTTTGCTGCCACCTTTTAATTCATTGATTGCAACAGGAAAATGTCTCTAATAAATGAATGATACACACCAGTTTATTGGTCAGGCCATAAATGGGTCAATTGACTAGGTTTTCATTAAATATTAAATAATAGAGAAAACATTTATTAGCACACAGTCACTTATATATATGATTTCTATAAAATAGTATTTAATTTATAATACCAAATAGTTAGAAATTATCTAAAGCTCATTTCCTCTGAATAGTGGACTGTTTAAATAAATAATAATGCGTGCATAAGATGCAGCTATTTAAAATAGTCTTTTCCAGATATCCGTGGAGAAAAAGCCAACTCCACGGTTGGTGTAGGAAATTACAAGATGATCCTGGAATACCTTGTCATATTGGAAGTTATGTATCAAAGACCACTGGGTCATGCTAAAAAGGACTCAGGAGTCAACTTGAAGATCTTCCTGCTTCTGAAAGAGGGCATAATTTGAGTACCAATGAGAATAATAGCTGTAATGAATTATAAACAGCATGATCATAAACAGGTAGATAATAAATAATAAATAATAGAAAATCTGTTTCAGTGCATTAGAGATTGATGCTCTAGAATAATGTTATGGAACCAACTATTTTAAGAACTGGAAAATACAAGAGAATGAAGGAAGTATTTATCCCATCTTTCATAGGCATATTGTACATCAGGGCAACCACAGAGTTAATAAGGAGACATTTCTCTTTACAAAAGGATTCCAGATAATAAATGGAGAAGAAATGATAGAATGCCATCATTTTATTATCCTTAATGAAACAGTACAGCTCGGAAAGTATCTTCAGAGGCTGTTAATGTCGCAAAAACAGGGACAAGCAGGCATTAGGCATTATTTGCCTCCTGATGGCATGTATACAACTGTATGAAATATTCTTGTGAAAAATCAAACTAAAATCCTATTAAGACCATAATCTTAATAATAATTTACAGAAAATACAGAGGATAAATAACACACTAAAGGACATAATTAGAAAACTCAGACTATGGAAAACTCTACAGGACAGAAAACTCAGTATTGTTTCAACAAATAAATTGAAGGAGATGGAGGGAGATGCTCTAGATTAAAACACACTTAAGACATACCAAACAATTGTAATATGTGGAACTTATTTGGATCTCAATTTCAACAAACAAACTGTAACAAAAACATCCATAATACAATTGGAGGATACTTGAACACTGACTGAAAGGTCAATGGTATTAAAATTTATTATAAAAATTGTAAGTATAATATTGACATTATTGTTATATTTTTAAAAAGTATCTTTTTAAGTATGTATGCTGAAATATTTATGGATAAAATGACTTGATGTCTGAGATTTGCTTCAAGTTAATTAGGAAATAAAGATGAAGCAAAATAGGCCATAAGTTGAATATTTGTTGACCCAGATGGTAGATTCATGGGGGCTAATTACATTGTTCTATCCATATTATAAAGGTAAATTTTTTTATAAAATATCATTAAGTTATAAAATTATATTTAAAATAAGATCTCATTTTTAATTTTGAAATATATATTATACATGTTCACAAATGCATAGATTAGAAGGGAAAGAAAACATACCAAAAAGTCTTTACTGGCTATATGTTTGGTGGGATTAGAAGTGAAATATAATTCTTTATTTGTTTCTGCATTGTTCATTTATAGAAAATAAGTTTTTAATTGATTTGTAGTTCAGATACCATAAAATTAACCAATTTTTGAATGACTTCAGTCACTTTCACTTTATTCTCATTGCCAATCACTTACATTTATTCAAATTCCACCAGCGTACCTCTCTTCTTATTTTTGTTACCCTAAACATTTTTTTTTATTTTTCCACTATAGTTTACATAGACAATTATTTTGTATTAGTTTCAGGTGTACAGCATAGTGATCGGACATTTATATAATTTATCAAGTGATCCCCCGATTAGTTTAGTACCCACCTACCCACCTAGCACCATACTTAGTTATTACAGTATTATTGACTATATTCCCTATGCTGTACATCCCCATGACTATTCTGTAACTGCCAATTTGTACTTCTTAATACCTTTCCCCTTTTCACCTAGCCCCCTAACACCTCTCCCATTTGGCAACCATCAGTTTGTTCTCTGTATCTGTGAGTCTGTTTTAGTTTTGTTTGCTCATTTTCTTCTTTAGATTCCACATATAAATGAAATCATATGGTATATATCTTTTTCTATCTGACTTATTTCAATTAGCATAATACTTTCTAGGTTCATCTATGTTGCCAAAACTGGTAAAATTTCATTCTTTTTTATGACCAAATAATATTCTATTGTATATATGTACCACTTCTTTATCCAATCGTCTATTGATGGGGACTTAGGTTGCTTCCATATCTTGGCTATTGTGAATAATGCTGCAATGAACAATTGGGTGCATTACCTTTTTGAATTAGAGTTTTGGTTTTCTTCAGATAAATACACAGAAGTGGAATTGCTGGTTCATCTGTTAGTTCTGTTTAATTTTTTAAGGAACCTCCAAACTGTTTTCCATAGTGGCTCCGACAATTTGCAATCCCACTAACAGTGCACGAAGGTTCCCTTTTCTTCACATCCTTGCCAACACTTGTTTTTTGATTTACGGATAATGGCCATTCTGACAGGTGTGCAGTGATATTTTATTGTGGTTTTAATTAGCATTTCTCTAATGATTAGTGACATTGAGCATCTTTTCATAAGTCTATTGGCCATCCTTATGTCCTCTTAGGAGAAATGACTATTTAGGTCCTCTTCTCACAAAATTAACCATTTCAAAAGTGTACAATCCAATGGTTTTTAGGAATTCCAAATATTGTGCAAATATCACCAATCTAATGCCATATCATTTTCATCACTCTGAAAAACAAACCCATATACAATAAGCAGTCACTTACTAACATCCTTTTCTCCCTCAGCCACAAGCAATCTCCATTTTACTTCATGTCTCTATAGATTTGCCTATCCTGGACATTTCATATAAATGGAATCATACAATATGTAATCTTTTGTGTCTGGCCTTTTTCACATAGCATCATGTTTTCAAGGTTGTATAGATACACCTCCTTTTGTTTATTCATTCTTCCTTTGATGGACATTTGGGTTGTTTCCACTTTTTGACTATTATGAATAATAATAGCCAAATGGCCCCGTCCTCTCACAGCAAGTGCCCTTCCCCGCAGCCTCTCGGGAAAGACAGATCTTACCGTGGCCAAATCAGACCCTTCAAGCCCAAAAAGAGAGTGGACCATATGCCACACCTGGAAAATTCTTATCAGTTAAAAAAAAAATCTTAACATGCCTTTGTGGTCCATTGAAAAAAATAAAAAAAATCAAATGCACACACAGAACATAGGACAGCGGGCTCCCATGCACCTGCCAGACTCGGCCGTTGTCAAGATTCTGTGATGTTTGTTCATCTCTCTTTTTCTGTTACTTCAAATTTAATCCCAGACATCTTACCATTTTACCCCTGTGAATCTCGGTGTGCATCTTTTTAAAAGAATAGACGTTTTCTCACAAAACCACATGCCATTGATTAGGTTGTCATTGTTTCTAGGTCTCTTAAAAGGACAGAATTAGGAAATACTTAACTTGGGGGTGGGGAGACATTGAGTTTATGGTGATACTTCTAATTCATGTGTTTTTTTTTAACATTTTATTTTGTTGCTATTTTAAACTTGTGAAAAAGTGTGAGAATAGATATAATTCTGCTATATCCACTTTATCCAGATCCACAATTAACATTTTTCCACATTTACTTCATCAATTCATTCATTCATCCCTTCCTCCCTCTTTCTGGGGTGTGGTGTTGTGGGGTTGGTGGTATAGATCCAGGGTGTTAGTTAATACAGGAAGATACTCAAGTTACATCCACTGTAACAAACCAGATTTGCAAAATCTCTCCCCTCCTTCTCTCTCTCTCTCTCTCTCTCTCTCTCTCTCTCTCTCTCTCTCTCTCTCTCTCTCTCTCCTCTCTTTCTTTCTTTCTTTTTAAAATTATAGCCATCTTAGTGAGTGTGAAGTGGTATTGTGTTGTGGTTGTGATGTGTATTTCCCTAATGACTAATGATATTGAGCATCTTTTCATGGGCTTAGTGTCCATTTATATGTCTTCTTTACCATAGTACATTGTAGCACATTTTCATCACTTCAAAAAGAAACTCCCTACACTTTAACTATCATCATCATCACCACTAGATCCTCTAGCCTCATTCAAACACGAATGTATTTGCTATCTCTATAGATTTGACAATTCTGGATATTTCATATAAACGGCATTGTATATTATGTGGCCTTTTGTGTCTGGTTTCTTTCCCTGAGCAAAATGTATTCAGGGTTCCCCCATGTGGTAGCTTGTAGCAGTACTTCACTCCCTTTTATGGTTGTATACTATTTTATTGTATGCGTTTACCTCAATTTTTTAACCATTCATTAGTTCATAGATATCTGGATTGTTTCTACTTTTACTGTATTAAAAATAATGTTGCTATGAACATTCATGTGCAACTTATTGTGTGAATATATGTTTTCAGTACATTAGGTATATACCTAGAAATGGAAAGGAACCGTTTGCCTAATCTAGGACCACAAGTATTTACACCTATGTTTCCGTGCAAGAATTAAAAATTTTAAACTCTTACATTTAGGTCTTTGATCCCTTGTGGGTTGATTTTTGCTTATTGTATAAGGTAGGGGACAAAATCCTTCTTTTGCATGTGGATATACATTTCTCTTAGAACCATTGGTTGAAAATATATTATTTTTTTTTCTCATTGAAAGGTTGTGGCATCCTCATTAAAAATAAATTCACCATAGATGTGTGGGTTTATTTCTGTACTCTCATTCTATTCCACTTCTCTATGTTTCTATCCTTATGGCAGGAATACACTGTTTTCATTACTTCATCTTTGTAGTAAGTTTTGAAATTGGGAAAGCTGCATTCTCCTGCATTGTTCTTTTTCAATACAAAGTTGTGTTTTCAGTGTCATATCTAAGAAATTTGAATAATCCAAAGTCAAGATTTATACATATATTTGATTCTAAGGATATTATAGTTTTAGGTCTTAAAATTAGGTCTTTGACTCATTTTGAGTTAATTTTTGTATATAGTATGAGATAGAGGACAAAATCATTCTTTTGTATGTGGATATCAACTTGTCTCAGAATCATTCATCGAAAAGACTGTTTTCCCAATTGAATGGTTGTGGCACCCTTGTCTGGACTCTCATTCTATATCACTTGTCTACATTTTCAGCTTTACAGCAAGACCACACTCTTTTTGATTACCCATAGCTTTGCAGTATGTTTTGAAGTGGAGGAATGGAGTCCTGCTACACTGTTCTACATTTTTCAAATTTGTTTTGACTATTCAGAGTCCTTTGCAATTTCATATGAATTTTATGATCAGCTCATCCATTTTTGCAAAAGAATAGGTGGTCTTTTGACTGGTCTTACATTCAATCTGTAGGTCAGTTTGAAGAGTATTGCCCTCTTAACACAAACATCTCTCAGCACCAATCAACCATAAACTACTTGCCCTCTCTCTCTCTATTTGTTTGTATTTGACATTTCATATAGATATAACCATACAAAATGTGGCCTTTGTGCTTGGCTTCTTTCATTCAGCATAATATTTTTAAGGTTCATCCATTTGGTAGCATGTGCAGTACTTTATTCCCTATTATGGCTGTATGTGTGGGCATATTGCATTTTGTTTAACTATTTATCAGTCGATAGATATTTGGGTGTTTCCATTTTGAGATATTATGAATAATGCTGATATGAATATCAGTGTGTAAGTATTTGTATGAACATATGTTTTTAATTCTCATGGGTACATATCTAGGAATGGAATTGCTAGATCATGTATTAAATCTGTGAGGTGCAGCCAAAGTATTTTCCACATTGTCTGCACCATTTTACATTCTTACCAGCATTGTATAAGGTTTAAGCAATAGTTTCTTGGATTGATACAAAAGACACAAACAACCAAAGAATACATAAATTGGAATTTATGAAAATTAAAAAATTTTGTGCCTCTAAGTTCATTTTCAAGATTGTGAAGAGGAGCCTGGGCCAAATGGCATAGATAATAGAGGCTTTGTACATCCCCTCTTGTGACCAAATCAAAGTTGTGATGGAAACATGGAGCAAACAGCAAGCAGAATCTCCTGGCATCTAGATGAACACAAGCCATGCAACTAGGGAGAGAAATAAGAAATCACCCTGCAATGATAAGAGATACGATGGGTCGAAGACACGAGGCTGCCCAACCTGGAGCAGCTGAGTGCGACAGAGGCTATGGCAGCTGCAGACACCTCTTAAATGAGTCGAAGTCTGCGATCGGACTTTTGCGGTGATAGACTTGCTTGCTCTGAGCACCAGCACTGGGTCAGCTGCTCAGGAGGCACCAGGGACTTATAGGGAGACACTGAGTTGTTTGAACAAGAGCCGGAGGTGAGGCTTTCACCTGGGCAGAAATGCTGGTGGCAACCATTGTTCCTTTGTTGAGCCCTACCCCTCCTTGCGTGGAAATGCAGACACTGTCATAGTTGAGATATCATCAAACTGGATAACAGAGGTTGCTCTGCACAGAGGTATTCCCTGAAACTCCGCCTCCTCTAACTGTGCCCAAAACTAAGCCACATCCAGTTGTATCCTTGGCGAGTCTGGTGCTCTTTGCTGAGCAGCTCCAAGACCCACACAGGTGGCAGCTGGCATTGGTTTCTGGCACAGACTCTTGAGGCAACAATAAGCACAGCATCTGTGGATTGCTTACTGAATCTTAACAACTGGCCCTGGAGGGGCACAGGCTGAGGCTAAACGTGGCCTGTAGATGAACCCCTCTCATGACTATGCTGCCGGACACCTACTACACAGACACACACTCATAAGAATGGGACACTTAGGAGCTTTGCTTAGCACATAGAAAGAGGCACAGAAAGGCAGCCAAAATGGGAAGACAGAGAAACAGAAACCATATAAGAGAACAGAACAGAGATCCAGGAATAATAGAATCAAGCAATCTAACAGATACAGAGTTCAAAACGCTGGTTATAAGGATGCTCAATGATAAAACAGTACATCAGGTCAGAAACATAGTGGAGTGAGAGATGTTCCCAGATCTCTCTCCTTGAAACAACAATAAGCTGAACATCTAAAATTCAACAAAACACCCAACCTGCACACAAGCATATCTAAGAGAGGGATCTGCGAATAAGAGCTATCACAGGTCAGAATCGTAGGATTTAGGCAATAGACTGGGAGAAACAAAGAAGCAGCCTCCCGTAGCAGGAGCTCGCTGCAGGATGAGGGATTAGAGAAGGTACCGCAGGTTCCCTGCACAGCCCTGCCTGAGAGAGCTGTGAGCTCGATGCAGCAGCAGGGCCCAGGGATCAGAAAAGAAAGCAGAGAAGTGGGAACGGCAGAGAAGTGGGGATGGCAGAGAAGTGGGGACGGCAGAGAAGCAACAATTGATTATTACCAACCGCAGTTGCAAAATGTGAGGCTGAGATGCAATCCCCATTCCTCAACCCAGATGGCACCTCTCCCCATACCCTCCAAGACCCAACACTGCAGAGCCATAGGGGAATTTGAGCAAAAGCTCCCAAAATAGTCGCTAACACTGACAGGTACTGAGACTGAGAATAACGAGCATGATTGGATATTTATAAGGAAAAAAGGCATTATATAAAGCAGGGATCCAAGAGGCTTAGACACCACCTACTGGAAACTAAAAGAAAACTGGTTTTAGCAATAGGCTAAAGAGAGACTTTTATATAATAAATCTTTTGGAAAAAAAAAACAAAAAACAAAAAAAACCAGAATACACTTCCATTAAGGCCCAAGTGGAGAAATAGTCCTTTAAACACCATGAATAACCAAGATGACAAGGCAGCTCAGAAAGAAGGAGAAAAATCTCCAGAAAATAAGCTTAAAGACAAAGAAATATGCCACTTAAATGACAGCGAATTCAGGGTGATCCTTCTGCAAACACTCAGTGAGATCCAAAATAAGTCACATCAACAAATCCAGGAATTGAAAAAACAACCATATCAACAGAATGAGCTTTTTTTTTTTGGCAAGGAGATTTAAACCCTTCAAAAGAACCAAATAGAACTTTTGGAGAAAAGAACACACTAAAAGAGATGAACAATGAAACAGCAAACTTGGGAAATAGAGTTGGCCAAATGGAGGAAAGGATCTGTGATATTGAAGACAGAAATCTAGAAATAAATCGGAAGGAAGAAGAGAGAAGCCAAAGAATAAAAACTAATGGTAGAGAAATACAAGAGCTAGCTGATACCATCAGGAGAGGAAACATAAGAATAATGGGACATCTGGAGTGGAGGAAAGGATCTGTGATATTGAAGACAGAAATCTAGAAATAAATCGGAAGGAAGAAGAGAGAAGCCAAAGAATAAAAACTAATGGTAGAGAAATACAAGAGCTAGCTGATACCATCAGGAGAGGAAACATAAGAATAATGGGAATTCTCGATGGGGAGGAAAAGGAGCAGAGATTAGAAAGCATTTTCAGTCAAACAGTTGATGAGAATTTCCCAAATCTAAGGAATGAACTGGAGCTTGGAATTCAAGAAGTCAACAGCACACACCATTATCTCAACCCAAAAAGGCCTTCACCAAGACACATTATATTAAAATTATCAAAAACAAATGATGAAGAAAGAGTTCTCGGGGCAACCAGAGAAAAGAAGACAGTAGCCTATAAAGGACAACTCATTAGATTATCGTTGGACTTCTCAGCACAAACCTTACAAGCCAGTAAGGAGTGGAATCAAATATTCAAACTATTAAATGAAGGGAACTTCTAGCCATGAATACTGGATCCAGCAAAGCTCTCCTTCAGATATGAAGGAGAAATAAAGACCTTTCCAGATGTACAAAAATTGAGAAAATTCTCCACTACGAGGCCTACATTACAGGAAATACTGAAAGGGGTCAGCTTACCTAAAACAAAATGACAAAAAAAAAAAAAACATAATTATGAGTAAGACAATTAGCAGGCAGATAGAAGCAGAGGAGTGCAACCCTTATTAAGAATAGGGCATTATAAGCTTAAACAATGAGAAGCGATTTGCAAGATAGTCATGAACGTTTGGCATACATAGGGAGAAATTGAGACAGCCATGACAGAAAAGGGGAGAATTCAAAGATCCAAATTCGCAAAGCGGAATGGAGATAAGGCACATGAAGAAGGAAAAGGACACACACACACACACACATACACACACACACACACACACACACAATTTTCTTTTACATATTCGTAATGGTAACCACAAGCCAAATATTCAGAAATGAAGTATATAACATAAAAGAAGAAGAATCAGAGGGAAAATACACAAAACTCAACCAAATTAAAGAAAACAGAAACAGAAGGACAAAGAAGCAATGGAAATGCCAAACTACCAGAAAGCAGAAGATAAAATGGCTATAGGAAAGCAATGTTATCCTAATAAACTTAAAAAAAAAGAAAAAACGTGAAAGCTTAAAAAAATAAGAAATTGAAGAAGATGCAAAGAAATGGAAAGATAACATATTTAAATAATTATGCTAAATGTAAATGGACTGTACTCACCAATAAAAAGACACGGAGTTGCAGACTGGATCATAAAACAAAACCCAACCATATGCTGCCTCGTTACCTAAAGCATTATATAGATTTAATGCAATTCCTATCAACATCCCATCAGCATTTTTTAAAGAAATGGAACAAAAAATCACCAAATTCATATGGAAGCAAAAAGGATCCTGAATCACAAAGCAATCCTGAGAAAAAAGAATGAGGCTGGAGACATCACTCTGCCTCACCTCAAACTATACTACAAAGCAACAGTAATCACAACGGCATGGTATTGGCAGAAAAACTGACACAGAGACTAGTGGAACAGAATGGAGAGCCCAGAAGTAAACCTACATTCACATGAGCACACAATTTTCGACAAAAGTGTCAAAAAACATACAGTGGAGAAAGAAAAGCCTCTTCAATAAACAAAGATTACATAACACTTATTAATATCTATGTTCCCAATCAGGGAGCCCCGGAATATGTAAAGCAATTACTAACAGAACTAAAGGGACAAACAGACCAAAACACTATCGTAGTAGGGGATCTAAACACCGCACTGTCGGATATGGACAGATCATCTAAACAGTAAATCAATAAGGAAATAACATCCTTAAATGACACATAGACCAACTGGACATAATCGACATTTACAGAGCCTTTCATCCCGACACAGCTGCTTATACATTCTTCTGTGGTGCAGGAGGAATATTCTCAAGACTGACCACATACTGGGACACAGAGAAGGACTCAACAAATATAAGAGGGTTGAAATCATACCAGCCATATTCTCTGATCATAATGCTTTGAAGCCGGAATCAACTGTAAAAGGAAAGTGAGAAGAAACACAAATACATGGAGATTAAACAACATGCATGAATGGTACTACATCATACTAAAAAGCTTCTGTACAGCAAAAGAAACCGTCATCAAGGTAAGAGACAACCATCCAAATGGGAAAATATATTTGCCATGACTGGTCAGAGAAGAAATAAAAAGAGAGATCAGAAACACATAGAAAAAAATGATAATGATAGCACAACATACCAAAACTTCTGGGACATGGCAAAAGTAGTAATAAGAGGAAAGTTCATATCATTAGTAACAACAAAAAGAATCAATTTAATTAAAGAATTGGCAAAGGACTTGAACAGACAGTTTTCCCAAGAAGACATATGAATGGCCAACAAACTTTGAAAGGATGCTCAACATTGCTAACTATTAGGCAAATGCAAAAGCACAATGAGATACCATCTCACACCTGTTAAATAGCCATTATCAACAGGACAATTAATAACAAGTGTTGGAGAGGATGTAGCAAAAAAAGAACCTTCATACACTTCTGGTGGGACTGCAGATTGGTGCAGCTGCTATAGAAAACAATATGGAGGTTTCTCTAAAAACCAAGAATTGATCTACCATATGACCCTGCAAACCCTCTACTGGTTATTTACCCTAAAGACTTGAAAACTCATATCTGAAAAGATATTAGCACACCGATTTCATAGCAGCATTATTCATGGTGGCCAAGACATGGAAGCAACTGAAGGGTCCTATGATAGATTGGCTAAAGAAGCTGTGATACAAATATGCAATGGAATATTACTCAGCTATAAGAAGAGATGAAATACTGTCATTTGTGACAACATGGATGGACCTTGAGGTAATCATGCTAAGTGAAATAAGCTGGACAGAAAATGTTGAAAATCACATGATATCACTTATATGTGGGATATAAACCTAAAAGCAACAAACATACTGGAGAAACAAACAGAGACTCTTTGACATGGAAAATAAACTAGTGGTTACCTGAGGGTAGGGGAGAAGGGGAGAAGAGGAAGGTAGATGAAATAAAAGGGGTCAAATATGTGTTGACAGAAAGAAGTCTATCTATGGGCGGTGAACACACAATGTAAATATATATGCCTTACTGTTAAAATGTCCACCTGAAACTTACTGCATTTTGTTACCCAATGTCATCATAACAAAAATTAAAAAAAAAATCAAGTAAGAATGGATCTACCATATGATCCAGCAATCTCTCCACTGGGTATTTACCCCAAAGACTTGAAAACATAAGTCCAAAAAGACATTTGCACACCGATGTTCATAGCAGCATCATTCATGGTGGCCAGGATGTGGAAGCAACCAAAGTGTCTTACAACAGATGATTGGATAAAGAATACATATATTCTTTGGTTGCTTCCAAAGTGTCTTACAACAGATGATTGGATAAACATATATATACATATACATATATATATACACAATGGAATGTTACTCAGCCATAAGAGAGATAAAACATTGCCATTTACAACAACATTGGTGGACCTTGAGATAATCATGTTAAGCAAAATAAACCAGACAGAAAAAGTTGAAGATCACATGATATCACTTATATGTAGGAGGTAAACCAAAAGCAATAAAGAAACAGGACAAATAAACAGAGACTCATGGATGTGGACTATAGACTAGTGGTTACCAGAGGGTAGGAAGGCAAGGGGAAAGGAGGAGGTAGATGGGGTAAAAGGGGTCAATATGTGGTGATAGAAAGAAATCTAACTCTGGGTGATGAACACACAATGCAACATATGCCTTACTGTTGAACTGTACGCCTGAAACTACTAGATTTCATTAACCAATGTCACCATAAACAAAAACAAAAACAAAAACAAAAACAAAAAAAGAAAACGGTACATCAAAGTAGAACTGTTCTAGAGGTTGGTGAAAAGGTGCAAAACAAATTTCAAATATGTCCTCTAAGCTTCTGAATATTAAAAAAAAAAAAAAGCAAGCTTACCAGGAAAAAAAAAAATGATGTTCAGTGAACTTAAGGGAAGTGTAGATGAACTCAGTGAGAATTTTAACAATGAGATAAAAAACATAAATTGGAAACAGAAATTATTTTAAAAAATAGTCAGAAATGAAGAATACATTACCTGAGACAAAGAGTGTATTAGAAGGAATCAACAAAGTGGATGAAGAAGAGGATAGAACCACCAATATAGATGAGGAAGCCAAGAATACCCAAGTAGAACTGCAAGAAGAAAGAAGCCAAGACTATAATAATAATTTAAGGAGCTTATGGGACAAAATTAAATGTAAAAACATCCATGTCATAGTGGTACCTGAAAATAAGAAGTCGAAGAGCTATTTAAAGAAATAATGATGGAAAATTTCCCTAACCTGGAAAAAGAAATAAGATACACAACCCCAGGAAGCTCTGAGAATTCCAAAAAAGATGGACCTAAGGAGGCCCACACCAAGACACATCATAATTAAAATGCCAACGGTTAACTACAAAGAGAGAATCTTAAAATAGCAAGAGAAAAGCAGTTAATTACCTACAAGGGAGCACACATTAGACTAGCAGCTGATTTCTTAAAAGAAATTATGCAGGACAGAAGGACTTGGCGCAAAATATTCAAAGTGATGAATACCCTGGATCTACAACCAAGAATATTTTATCCAGCAAAGGTACCATTTAGAGTTGAAGGACAGATAAAAGCTTCCCAGATAAAGAATTTACCAACATTAAGCCAGTATTATAGGAAATGTTGGGATTTCTTTAAGAAGAAAAAGCATGTGTCAAAAACAGGAATAAAGAATGGTAATAACTACATTCCTATCAACAAGTACCTCAAAAGAAAAGAATTAAGTGCTCCAACCAAAAGATAGAGTGGCTGAGTGGAAAAGAAAACAAGACTCCTACATATGCTGCCTACAAGAGACTCATTTCAGATTAAAAGGCACACATAGACTAAAAGGAAGGGGATGGATTAAGATATTGCGTTGATGGACCTAGAGGGTATTGAGCTGAATAAAGTCAGAAAGAGAAAGACGAATACCACATTATTTCACGTAGATGTGGACTCTAAAGAACAAAATAAACAATAACAATAAAAATGGAAAGAAACTCATAGATACACAGAATATTTTGAGGGCTACTAGACAGGAGAAGAATTGGGGAGATGATGAGAAAAGGGCAAAGAGATTAAGCAGTACAAATGGATAGTTACAAAAGAGACATAGAGATATAAAGTGTAGCATAAGGAAAATCGTTCATAATGTTGTAATCAATAAGGGGGAAAAGGGATACTAGATTTAGTGGGGTGATCACTTTGTGTGTTACATAGATCTCTAATCACTATGCTGTACAATGGAAACGAATATATTTTTGTATGCCAACTCTAATTTTAAAAACTCATTGAATTGTACAATGTAAATATGAGCAACTAATTTTTCTATTATGTTTCAATAAAGCTGGAAAAAATGTGCATTGAAAAAATCTGAAATTAAAAAGTTTATCAATATTAAGTGTTGGAAGGATGTAGAGCAACTAAAACTCTTTAAAAAAAAAGGAAAAGAATGTGAAAGGACAGCTTATAGAATTGTAGAAAATATTTGCAAAACATATTTTTCCCAGCTTTATTAAAATACAATAATTAGTTGCTTATATTTACATTGGGTACAGAGTGTTTTTCTGGGACGATGAAAGGATTTTAAATTGGAGGGAGGTGGTGGTTGCACAACATTGTGAATGTACTAGATACCACTGACTTGAACACTTTAAAATGGTTAATTTTATGTGATGTGAATTTTACCTTAATAAAAATATACAAGTCTACTGGCAAGGTTTAGAGAAATCTTTACATCTACCAATGTTTAGAGAGTAAATGTAAATAAAATTTCTACCAGAAAATCCCAGAGGTGAGTTATTCTTGGTGGTCAATAGAGAAGAACAGCAGAATGAACTGTTGGTAAATGCTGAAAACTGTTATGATAAAGTAGAATATCTAAATCTTTGATTTTAGGTCAGTGATAATTGACATGCCATGAACTGAAAGATTTGAGTATTATTAAGCTAGTTTTTTTTTAAATATTATATTGTTCCCTCTAGTTCAAGTGGAAATCCACTGGAGGGAGTGATAAAATATCATTAAAAGCATTAAAAATTACACATGCAAAGACTGTATTACAGCATAAAATGTTTTCTGTTATAATGTCAAGTGATTGATAGATTTCATTTAGCCCCCATTTTTTTTAGTGTTTATTTTATTAGTTGTGTTTTGTAGAAAGATGCTTGATAGCCCAAACCCTCATGGAATTTATAGTCTAGTAGGAAATAAAGTACAAAATAAAACATTATAGGCCATAATAGATATGAATAATTCCATCAGTCGGTTCACCACAGGAGCTGCCATGACTAAGGATTTGGGCAAATGGCTATTTCTCCCACTAAATTAGTTGTTATACAAAGGATAAAAATGTGGCTCTCCATTACTCTTGAAAACAGTTGTGAATTCCTTAGGTCAGATTATATCCGCTCTCCTTCCCTAGGATTTTCCTCTAGCTCTATCACTGAGGTGAGGTAGAATCTTACCACTGATATGGGGCCTTAAAAATTATCTAATTACTTAAAAGTAAACTGCTCATTTGATGCTTGGTCTTTGCTACAAAACAAACAAACAAACAAACAAACAAACAAACAAAAAAACAACAAAAAAACGGCTATTGTGCCTGTATCAGTTAGAAACATTAGATTACAAGAAACAGAAAAATATCACTGGCCTAATCAATGAAAATAGACCTAGACTCGAAAGCTGTTTGATTCAGATGCTCAAAAATGGCATCAAAGTCAGATTTCTTTCTGCCTATGCTTTCTTAATACCTGCTTTATTTTAACTTAGCTCTTCCTATGGCTGCTGTATGGCTGCACACAGTATCGGGAGCTCCTTGGTTCTTTGAACGCGTGCAGAAGAGGGAGTTGCCTCTGAATCTTTTCCAGAATATTAAAGAAAACCTTTTTCCCAGAGCCCCTAGGAAATTGCAACTCTCATTGACCCCAACTGAGTCATGGCTATGGCCAACCAATTGTAGGTAAGGGGACTATGCTTATTAATTTAGATTTGAATTATGCTAATTTGCTAAGATTGGAATCACATGTCCAAGGAAGTCAGGGCAGGAATGTGACACTAAGGAACAGGAGATGGACACCAAAATAAGGAGGAGTAGATACTGGGGAAGTTGCCGCAGGATCTGTGCGGTACAAGGGTCTAGGTTTAGCCATTGACAACATCATGGAAATCCCCACCCTCAAGCTACAACTTCCTTTCTTGCTGGACAACTCCTACTGTAAGGAAGTATATCATATACTTTTCATTGAATCCACCTCCCTGTTTCCATCCAACTTAGAGTACTAATGTCTCCTTCTGGCCATGTTGTTGCCCTCAGGCACTGGCTGTTTCCTTGAATTTTTAAACTCTGAATGTAGCTTCTTTCTCTGCAGTGTGTCTTCTTCCTGAGCCTTACCAATCTTTACTGCATTCACTGACCCAAAAGGTGACTGGTTGTCAATAGAGAAATCTTTACTTCCATCCCTGAATTGAATGGAATGGAATTATCTTTTCTTTCTGCTCTATTGAGGCTTCTTCCTCAAGCCAAGTTCAGAACTTGGCCAGATAGTGGCTATGTGACAGAATCTGTCTGTCCTTTGTAAAATGAAAAGGACTGTCCTAACCCATTTCCAAGGAATGGTCCCACTGTTCAATTCTGTGACCCCAAATAGGATTCAAGTGGGAGGAAGTGATTGTAGACGTGGAGGGGTTGAGTGAGCGTAGTGTTTGGAAACCTGAAGCCCACACTGCTTTGCGATGTTTGAAGGAAGTTTTACCCTTTGTTCTGCACTGGGCTCCTCACAGAATCTGACCAATGAAATTCTACTCCAGGAGTCCGCCAATGTGGCCTGGCTTCCCCTTCCCTCCTGCGCGCATTCTCAGCGCCGAGCGCAGCGCAGCTTTTTCCGGCCTGAGTCGCCAGCATCCGGCGCGGCTGGCTCGGGATGTCGTGGCGTGAGCAGCAGATCCAGATGCTTTGCACCCTTATCTCCCAGCTTCACATCCAAAAAAGGAGGAGCAGAGAGAAACCGTGGTGCCCGCCTCCTTGTTCGCCCCAGGGTCCTGCATTTATCTCCCGCCTGCCCGCGCCTGCTTAGCCTACTCCTACTGGAGGCTTTTTCCTCTCACCACAGACGCCCCTCCAGGTTTCCACTGGCTCTTGCGCACCCTACCCCGGCCCGCGGGCCCCACTTCCTCCGAGCAGTTGGCATGTGGGAGCCGAGGATTAAGGGATTAACTAGGGGCTTTTCTAGGCGTAGAGGGTGCCAGAGCAGGAGCTGGGGCTGCGGCCTGTGCTGAGACACCTCAGCGAAAAACTGTCCCTCGAAGAAATCCACCAGGTCTATTCTGGGGAACGGCCACCATGTCCCGAGTAGAAGGGATGGCCAGACCAAGAGCGCTTTCTCCGCTGGGACCCAGAGCCTGTGCGGGGGAAAAGTGAACCAAGGTGCCCTGCCAGCAAAAGGAGACTTGAATTTCCGTGGTTGGATGCAGCCATGGGATGGCAGGCAATTTCCGGGCTGGCAGTGGGGAGAGGAGCGCCCCTGGTACGTTTCCCAACTTTCCCATTCCTTTGTAGGGCGCCGATTCCTGAGTCCGATCTACATTGGGGAGCAGAGTGAGGGCGCAAGCCAAGTATCACTAGCACTCCGTCTCTAGGGCACATGAGAGAGGCGATGGCTTTGGCGTAGAGTTAGCCCTGTGGTCTCGGTAGGCCCAAGGCTGCTGGGCCTCAGGCAGGGCAGCAGAGGAGGCCACGCTGGGGAGGAGGATGCCAGAAGAGAGCGAGATTAGTTGTCAGTGTCTCTGTTTATTATTATTATTA
>NW_006436285.1:392755-432451 GCF_000325575.1 Pteropus alecto
TTTAATTTTATTTTATTTTGTTATCTCATCTCATCTCATCTCATCTCATCTCATCTCATCTCATCTCATCTCATCTCATCTCATCTCACCTCATCTCATCTCATCTCATCTCATCTCATCTCATTTTAATTAAGCACCTTGGACCTGCAGAAGAGAGCGTCTTAATTCCGGGGCTCGTTGGGGACACCCAGCGGCCGCTGAGATTCAGCGCTGCCAGAGGCGCACTTGCTGCAACTTGTCAATTTTGTCTTTGCGGGTAAGCAGGTCATTTCGCGTCTCTCCTGGCTGCCTCTGCCCCGCCCAGCTGGCGGGACGCTGAGCTGATCCCTCATCTACCAGGACCAGGTTCTCTTTCCTCATGCCCGCACCGCCTTGGGAACCAGTAGGGGCCTTTGAAAGTTAGCCTGGTGCCCCCACCCTTCTATCTCTTTCCCAAAGCCCTGCCCCATTTCATCATCACTCGCAACTTGGGTTTCGGTGGTCTCTCACTGAGCCCCTCTCCTCAGCCTTTAGGATCTTCTGGAAATGGCCAAAGATGAACCCCAGAAGCAATGCATGGCCGCTATAGGGACCAACCCGGAGCTGAGCAAACATTTGGACTTCAGTGCAGTATAAGAACTTTCCGTGGCATCTTAGCATTCTGCTGAGGTTTACAAAAAACAAAAGGAAAAAAGAAAAGAAAAGAAAAAAGTGAAAAGGGCGCTGTGGAAATTAAGCAGCGTGAACTCCATCTGCTTTGAGCAGTACTCGAGGCTGGAGTCCAGCTTCCCCCCAGTTGGACATCTGAATTTTGATGTAATGTCTAGACTTGCAGATGTAAAACTTGAATGCAATAGGGGTCATATGATTTAACCAGTTAAAAGAATAGTGTAATTATGAATCACTCTCTGACCCTGATGTTTATTAGGACATTAGGGATTTGAGATCGTATATGAAAAATGAACATTCAGTTTTCAACAACATCCCTTTCCATTCCCCTCCCCAAGATCAGATTAATATCGTTTATGGTATCTGAAAGACGTCAGTTATAGGAAAGCCAGTATAGGGCACTGGGTAGGAAGCAGGACCAATATCTGCTCTACAGAACTGTGTTATAATGAATCTTTACTATATGTGGCAGTGTCATTGGACACAATTTTGACTGCATGTGTGTAAGCGTAAAGTAATGTAATGAGATTCACTTCATTCTAAAGTGAAGATTGTAGGCAAAAATTGACAATTTAAACTATAAGCTAAAAATCTTTCATGTAAATGACTAGTTTTCCATTAATCATTTATTAATGAAATAAATGATGCAAATGAATAGAAATTTAGATTTAAAGTTAGGTTCTTATTCCTAAAGTAATGCTGTATTTAAGTTTTCTTTCTATATATTTATGACTATTTACTTTCTATATATTTATGACTATTCTGCTCCATTACTAAATATCCCATTTATATACTTTGTTTTTATAACTTTTAAAACGATTTTTATAAACATTCTAGAAGCAAGGTTCATTTTATCTCATAAAGAAGGCATGAGAATTACATACAGAAAGCATTACAAAATGTTCAGCACAATATCTGAAATTTATTAAGCACTCAATAAGCATTCCTTCTTCTTTTTCACTTCTGTTCTCATGAAAAGTTACAAATTGATTTTGTTACAAAACCATGTGAGGAACTCTTACAAGTCTTAGATACTCCTTACAGAGGCAGCTGTTTTGAATTTCTAGTTTGCTCTGAACAAGATGATGGACCTATTAATCATTTTTATATGCTCAACAAGATGTTCCGTAATTCAGGAAAATTAAGCTCAGTTTATAAAATTGGGGTCATTGGAGAAATTCACTACATTAAAAGAATTTGGTTTTGGAAAAAATGGGACAACCCAGATTCTTGTGACAATACAGATTCTTAGAAGAGAGGATGCTTCCGTTCCTCAAATATTTTAAAAGGAATGGGGAGATATTTACCACACAGGGTAGTTTTGAGGCCTAAATAAGTTTATGTATATCAAGAGCTTGTCATGATCAATAACATTAGTTCTTTTTGCGATGTACCTTTGTTTTCATATATTCTAATTTTGATTTTGAGAATAACAAGTCTGAAATGAATTCCCTTAATGTATTGAACTGATAAATATTTATGATATATATCTAGTGCTATCTAATTGAAATAATTATTTTAATGTGAATATTATGTCATATGTGCTATTTTTCTTTGCATAGAGCTCATCGTTTTCTTGGCTTTTAGTATAGTTAATTATTTAGAGCTTACAGAATAACATACCAGGTGTCCTGAACCAAATACCTTCCCTGTATTGGTGGGACCACTATGTCTCATTGGTCCACTTTCTTCATTCCTTGCTGTGCGAATACTGTTCTTAGTGTCCTACTAATCCTGTCTCCCTCCCTTAGATCACTTTTCTTTCAGACTCTTCCTTCCCAGCTTGGAATTGTGTACTCTTTTCTTGGATGTCTGTACCCTTATTCTTGGGCTGTTCACATGGAAATCCTCCTCACCCACCCCCAAATCCTTTCATTCGTGAAACATTTATTGAGATTCCAGTATATATTTAGCCACTGGAACTAACTGGGTGAAACAAAAATGATCAGTCCATATTCCATTGTGCAGAAGGAGTGCTTTCTCATGAGAAAGACAGATTATTCTACCATATGATGATAAGTGATAATAATAGGGGTGGCCCATGGAGCAGTAGAAGTACAGAAATAGGAGTAATACTTTACAAAATAGACACAGGGATGTAAAGTACAGCATAGGAAATATACTCAATAATATTGTAATAACTATGCATAGTGCCAGATGGGTACTAGACTAATGGGGGGATTACTCCATAAATTATATAAATGCCTAACCACTATGCTGTACACCTGAAACTATATGAAAACATATTGAATGTCAAAAAATCAATAAAAAAGAAATAGAAGCAATACTTGTTCATGAAAACTTCAAAGCATATCCTATATCAAATGAAAATGATAATCAGTTGCATAATACAAGGAGCAGAAGATTTATGCCTAAAGACAACTCCCATTAGATAAGTGTTCTTGGTCAAGTGAGTTACTCTCTCTGGGTGTCAGATTCCTCACATGTAAAGCAAAAGTTTTGAACAGATCATGATTTCCAAAGTGTGTTTCATAGAATATGACTAATATACAAATGAGCTCCATGGTCAGATACACTTGTGTATTACTGGATTAAACAATTATTGTTGAATTTTTGTTGTTTATTGTTGAATTTTTTGATTTTTAATTGGTTATTGTAAATTATAAATCTGCGAGAAAGGAATATAATCCACATTTTTTACATCATGGAATCCCTCTTTATCATTTAGGAACTGAGTTTAACTGCTTTATGACAGTTTCGAGAAATATTTTAACACTTACCTTTAAGTCTATGATTCATTGGGAGTTTATTTTTATATATGACATGAAATAAGAGTCAAACTTGATTTTTTTGCATAAGGTTATCCAGTTTTAACAGCGTCTTTTGTTAAAAATATTATCCTAGTCCCTTCGGTCAAAAATCAGTTGACCCTGTATGTATGGGTAAACTTTTGGACCCTCCAGTCCAAAAGTTTCCACTGATTCCACAGATTCCACTGATCTGTGTGTCTCTCCTGGAAATACTACTCTGTCTTGATTACTGTACCTTCATAATAAATCCTGACAGTGGGTTGTATAAGTCTTTCACTTTTGTTATTCTTTTTTTAAAAATCATTTTGTCTATTCTAGGTTCATTGCATATCAATTATGAATTTTAGAATCAACATGCCATTTTTTTCAAGAAAGCCTCGTAGGTTTTTGGTTGGTATTGTGTTGACTCTATTCATCAATTTGAGAATTGATATCTTATTAATAGAGTATTCCAATATAGTGCATTTTTCTAAGTCTAATTTCTCTTAGTAGTCTTTTGTAGGTTTCAATGTGCAGGTCTTACACTGCTAATATATAGAAATACAATTGATTCTTATATATTGACTTTGTATCATGCAACCTAGCTAAATTCACTGATTAATTGTTATGGCTTTTTGGTATATTCTAGAACATTTTCTATTTGGACAACTTATCAGCCGTGAATAATAAAAATTTAATGTTTTTTCCTTTCCAGTTTAGATGCATTTTTTTCTCTCCCCCTGTTGCATTGACTAGAATTTCCAGTATAATATTGAATAGAAGTGATAAAAATAGATAGCCTTGCCTTGTTGTTGATGTTAGGGGGAAAGCACTCAGTCTCTTATTAAATGTGATGTGAGCTGCAGGTATTCATAGTTACCTTTCTCCAGATTGAGGAAGATGCCTTCTATTCCTAGTTTGCTGAGAGATTTAATCTGAGATTTTATGCTAAGATGTTACATTTTGTCAAATGCTTTTTCTGTGTTTAATGAGATGATCATGTGTTTTTCTTTATTCTTTTGCTAATGTGGTGAAATACAGTGATTAATTTGTGATTGTTAAATCTACTTTGCATTCTTCAGATAAACCTCATATAGTAGTTCATGTTTCTGGTGCTGTTTTGAATTTTTTGAAGTATCCTTTTTTGACATAGTTAGCTTTGATTTGCTAAAATTTTGCTAAGAATTTTTGCGTCTAAGTTCTTAAGGGGTACTGGTCTTTCTTTCTTTTATTTTTTTCTTATAATGCCTTTGATTTTTATATCAAGTAACGTTGGTCCCATAGGATGAGTTGGGAAGCATTCTATTATATTTTCTGGAATGGTTTATATAGAACTTAAATTATTTCTTACCTAAATGCTTAGGAGAATTCACCAGTAAAGTCATCCAGGCCCAAGTTTCTTTGTGGGAAGGTTTTTGAATTACAAATTAATTTTCAAAATTTTTATTTTACAATTAGTGTTGACATTCAATGTTATTTTATATTAGTTTCAGGTGTACAACATAGTGATAAGACATTTATATAATTTACAAAGTGATCCTTCCAATTAGTCTAGTACCCACTTGGCAGTATACATGGTTATTACAATATTATTGACTATATTTCCTATGCTATACTTCACTTCTCTGTGACTATTTTGTAACTACCAATTTGTACCTCTTAATCCCTTCACCTTTTTCACCCAGCCTTCATTCTCTGATTTATTTAAATAGCATAATATCTTCTAAGTCCATCCATGTTGGTGCAAATGGTAAGATTTCATTTTTTTGGCTGAGTAATATTCCATCATATGTATGTACTACAACTTCTTTGTCCAGTCGTCTATTGATGGACACTTAGGTTGTTTCCATATCTTGGTTATTGTAAATAGCACTGCAGTGAACACAGGGGTGCATATATCTTTTCAAATTAGTGTTTTGGTTTTCTTCATATAAATATTTGGAAGTGGAACTGCTAGTTCATAAGGTAGTTCTATTTTTAAATTTGTGAGGAAACTCCAAACTATTTTCCATAGTGGCTGCATCAATTTGCAAGCCCACCAATAGTGCATAAGGGTTCTTTTTCTATCACATCCTCGCCGACATTTGTTTATTGATTTATGAATGATAGCCATTTTGACAGGTGTGAGATGATATCCATTGCGGTTTTAATTTGCATTTTTCTAGTGATTAGTGACGTTGAGCATCTTTTCATATTGGGAGCCATCTATATTTCCTTTTGGAGAAATATCTATTCAGGTCTTCTGCGTATTTTTTAATTGAATTGTTTGCTTTTTTGGTGTTGAGATGTATGAGTTTTATTTTTTTTATAGATTCTGGATATTAGTCCCTTATCAAATGTATCATTGGGAAATACGTTCTCCCATTCAGTAGGTTGTTTTCTAATTTTGTTGATTGTTTCTTTTGCTGTGCAATCACTTTTTAGTTTGATGTAGTCCCATTTGTTTCTTTTTTCTTTTTTTTCCCCTTGCTTGAAGAGATATATCAGAAAAAATATGACTAAGAGCAATGTCAGAGAGTTTATTGCCTATGTTTTCGTATAGGAGTTTTATGGTTTTGGGTCTTACATTTAAATATTTAACCCATTTTGAGTTTATTCTTGTAAATGGTGTAAGTAGGTGGTATAGTTTCATGTTTTTGCATATATTTGTCCTGTTTTCCCAACAACATTTATTGAATAAACTGTCTTCACCCTATTGTATATTCTTGCCTCCTTCGCCATAGATTAAGTGAACATATAGGCATGGATTTATTTCTGGACTATCTATTCTGTTCCATTGATCTATGTGTCTGTTTTTATGCCAGCACCATACTGTTTTGATTACTATAGCCATGTTTGATATCAGGTAGCATGATACCTTTAACTTTGTTCTTCTTTCTCAAGATTTTCACGGCTATTCAGAATCTATTATGCTTTAACATAAATTTTAGGATTATTTGTTCTAGTTCTGTGAAAAATGCTATTGGCATTTTAAAAATTATTATTTATTTATTTTTGGCTTTATTGAAACATAATAAATAATTAGTTGCTCGTATTTACATTGTACAATTCAATGAGGTTTTTAAGTTATAGTTACCATACAATAATATACCAGTTTCAATGCACAACTTAGTGATCAAAGATCCACATAACTCTCAAAGCTATCACCCCACTAAATTTAGTAACTATCTTCCCCCTTACATATTTATTACAACATTATTAACCATCTTCCCCATACTACACTCTACATCTTCATGTCTATTCTGCAATTATCCATTTGTACCTCTTAATCCCTTTGCCCTTTTTTGCCTTTCTCTGCCCCAACCATTTAATTCAGCGCAATACCCTCTAGGACCATCAAGGCAATGATTTTTCTATCTGCTTCCTTTTAGTCTCCGTGTGTCTTTTAATCTGAAGTGGGTCTCTTACAGGCAGCATATGTAGGGGTCCTGTTTTCTTATCCATTCAACCACTCTATCTTTTGGTTGGAGCACTTAATTCTTTTCCATTTGAGGTACTTGTTAATAGGAATGTGGTTATTACCATTCTTTCATTCTTTAGTCTTGTTTTGGATACATGTTTTTTTTTTTCTTTTTAAAGAAGTTCCGCCAGCATTTCCTGTAATACCGGTTTGGTGTTCATAAATTCCCTTAGCTTATTTTCGTCTGGGAAGCTCTTTATCTGTCCTTCAACTCTAAATGATAGCTTTGCTGGATAAAGTATTCTTGGTTGTAGATCCTGGGTTTTCATTATGTTGAATATTTTGTGCCAAACCTTTCTGTCTTGTATAGTTTCTTTTGAGAAACCAGCTGCCAATCTTATGGATGCTCCCTTGTAGGTAGCTAACTGATTTTCTCTTGCTGCTTTTAATATTCTCTCTTTGGCACTTTGGCATTTTAATTATGATGCATTTTGGTGTGGCCTCTTTGGGTTCATCTTTTTGAAGGACTCTCTGTATGTCTATTTCTTTCCCCAGTTAAGGGAAGTTTTCCACCATTATTTCTTTAAATAGGTTTTCAACTTCTTGTTCTTACTCTTTTCCAGTCTTGCTTTTTTTTCTGGTATCCCTACAACACAGATATTTTTACATTGTGTCCCATAGGCTCCTTAAATTATTATTATAGTCTTGGCTTCTTTTTTCTTGCCATTCTGATTGAGTGTCCTTGGCTTCCTCTTCCTCTACATCGGTGCTTCAATTCTCTCTTTATCCACTCTGTTGATTCCCTCTAATATCCTCTTCATCTCAGATGATGTGTTCTTCATTTCTGACTGGTTCCCTTTTATGATTTCCGTTTCCAATTTTATTTTTTTTTATCGTTTTGTTAAAGTTCTCAGTGAATTCATCTCTACTTCCCATAAGTTTATCGAGCACCTTTATAAACAGTGTTTTGAACTATGCATTTATTATATTGCTTGACTCCATTATTCCTGGATCTCTGTTCTGTTCTCTCAAATGGTTTCTGCTTCCTTGTCTTCCAATTTTGGCTGCCTTTCGGTGTCTGTTTCCATGTATTCAGCAAAGTTCTTAAGTCACCCAGTCTTATTGTTTGGCTTTGTGTAGTAGGCCTCAGAGGAGAATTCCCTCAACTTTGTATGTCTGGAAAGGTCTTTATTTCTCCTTCATATCTAAAGGAGAGCTCAGTTGGATACATTATTATTGACTGGTAGTTCCTTTCATTTAATAGTTTGAATATTTGATTCCACTACTTTCTGGCTTGTAAGGTTTGTGCTGAGAAGTCCGACGATAATCTAATGGGTTTTCCTTTATAGGATACCTTCTTTTCCTTGGCTGCCCTGAGAATTCTTTCTTTGTCATTGATTTTTGATAATTTTAATATGATGTGTCTTGGCGAAGGCCTTTTTGGGTTGAGATAATTGGATGTTCTGTTGACTTCCTGAATTCCTTAGATTTAGGAAATTCTCATCTACCATTTTCCTTAGATTTTGGAAATTCTTGTCAACTATTTGTCTGAGAATGCTTTCTAGTCCCTGCTCCTTTTCCTCACCTTTGATAATGCCCATTATTTTTATTTTTCCTTTCTTGGTGGTATCAGCTGGTTCTTGTATTTCTCTTTCATTATTTTTCATTCTTCAGTTTCTGATTTCTTCTTTCTGATTTATTATTGGATTTCTGTCCTTGATATCACTGATCCTTTCCTCCATTTGGTCGACTCTATTTTCCAAGCTTGCTATTTCATTCTTCATCTCTTTTAGTGTGTTCTTCATCTCCAGAAGTTCTATTTGGTTCTCTTTATGGATTTCAATCTCCTTGCTAAAGAACTCATTCTGCTGATCTAGTTTATTTATTTTTTTTTATTTTGGATCCCATTGAATTTATTTGGAAGTACCATTTTGAATTCTCTGTCATTTAAGTTGCATATTTCTATGTCTGTAAGTTTATTTTCTGGAGATTTTTCTCTTTTTTTCTAAGCTGCTTTGTCACCTTGGTTGTTTATGGTGTTTAGTGGACTGTTTCTATGCCTGGGCATTAATGGAAGTGTATTCTGCTTTTTTTTTTTTCTTCAGAAAGAAGATTTATTATATAATGATATCTTTAGCCTGTTGCTAAGAAGGTGTTTTTCTTTTGGTTTTCTGTAGGTGGTGTCTAAGCCTCTTGGATTCCTCTTTATATAAAGTCTTAATAATGCCTTTTGTTTCTCATAAATATTCAATCACGATTGCTACACTCAGTCCCAGTCTCTGTCAGTTTTAACTATAGTTCGGAAGCGTTTGCTCACATTCCCTTGGGGCTCCGCGGTGTTCGGTCTTGGAGGATAAGGGAGGAGTTGCCATCTGGGTTGGGGAATGGGGGCTCAGCCTCACATTTTGCAACCTCACATTTTGGGTAATAATCAGGTGCTGCTTCTCTGCTGTCCCCATTTCTCTGCTTTCTGCCCTGATGTCTGGGTACTGCAGCTGCGTGGATCTCGCAGGTATCTCAGGCAGGGCTGTTCAGGGAACCTGTCACACCTTCACCCCTCCCCTTCTTCTTGTAGAGAGCTCCAGTTGCGAGAGGCAGCTTCTTTGTTTCTCCCAGTCTACCACCAGACTCCTGGGTCTCTGACCTGTGATAGCTCTTATTTGCAGATCCCTCACTTAGATGTGCTTGAGTGTAGGTTGGGTGTTTTTGGTTGAGTTTTAGATGTTCGTCTTACTATTGTTTCAAGGGGAGAGATCTGGGGACGTCTCTCACTCCACTGTCTTTCTGACGTCACTACAGTTCAAAATTTTTTATAATTTCCCTTTTGATTCCTTTCTTGACCATGTGTTATTCAGGTTCCAAATATGTGGGGATTTCATAGAAATCTTTGTTTTATTGATCTATTTTAATCCAATCTAATAAAATATAATTTAATTTCATTGTGTTCAGAGAACATACTTTGTATAATTTTAACAGTTTTAAATGCATTGTGAATTGTTTTATTTTCCAGCATATGATCTGCTTTGGTAAATTACCAATGGCCATGTAAAAAGAAGTTATATTTTGTTGTTGATTGGAATATTTTATAAATGTCAAT
Organism: Pteropus alecto; assembly: GCF_000325575.1. NCBI lineage: Eukaryota > Metazoa > Chordata > Mammalia > Chiroptera > Pteropodidae > Pteropus > Pteropus alecto. The sequence goes on from NW_006436285.1 coordinate 402,651, forward strand.
TAGGTCAAGTTGATAGTGTTAAGTATTCTATATCATTATTTATTTTCTGTCTAATTTTGCTATTAACTATTGAGAAGTGCATTGAAGTCTTCATGTGTGTATTTCTTTATATTTCAGTTCTATCACTTTTGTCTCATGTATTTTGAAGCTCTGTTATTAGGTGTTTAAATGTTTATAATTGTATGACCTCTTGTCAAATTTATCCCCCTTTATAATAACATAATATCCCTCTCTGTTTCTGGTATTACTCAATTTTTAATTGGATTATTGTTTTTTTGTTAATTTTGAGAGTTTTTTTTTTTTATATATTCTAGATACTAAACTATTATCAAGTATATGTTTTGTATTTTCTCTCATTCTGGTTTTTTTTTTCTTTTTTTACTTTCTTGCTAGTGTCCTTTTAAGGCAGTGGTCCCCAACCTTTTTGAGAATCTAATGCCTGATGATCTGAGGTGGAGCTGAGATGAGGGTACTAGTGCTGGGGAGCAGCTGCAAATACAGATGAAGCTTTGCTTGCTCCCTGCCACTCACCTCCTGCTGTGTGGCCTGGTTCCTAACAGGCCATTCTGTGGCCTGAGGGCTGGGGACTCCTGCTTTAAGGCACAAACATTTAAAAATCTTGAAGTCTAATTTATCTAATTTTTTTATTGTTTGTTTTACATAACATTCCCTTATTGTCATTTTGCTGTCTGGAGGACCTATCACGATATCCCTTTTCCCATTTGTAATATTGGTAATTTGTGTTTTCTCTCTCTCTTTTTTTTTTAACTGATTAGTTAGGATACAGGTTCATAAATTTTATCGATCTTCTCAAAGAAACAGCTTTTAGTTTTATTTATTTTTTCTCTATTTTTCTGTTTTCTATTCAATTGATTTCTGCCCTTCCCTTTATTATTTCCTTTCTTCTGCTTACTTTGAGTTTAATTTGTTTTTGTTTTTCTAGTTTCCTAAGACTAAAACTGGGGTCATTTGTTGGAGGCCTTTCTTTTCTTATATAGGGATTTAGTGCTTTATTTTTAATTTTTAAATTTTTTTTAATTGAGGGATTTAGTACTTTAAAGTTTCTTCCAAGCATTGCTTGAGCTGTATCCTACAGCCTTTATTATGTTGTGTTTAGATGCTTTCTAAATGCTAAATTCTAAATGCCTTCTAATTTCCCTTTTGATTTCTTTTATCAGTGAACTCCAGGGACATGTGTGACATATCTTCGCCCATTAAAGCACATTTTGAGTCTCAGGGTCAGAGGCACAGATGGGAGGGCTGGGCACATATGCTCATGTTAACAACGGCCATGCCCAGGAAACTCAGGACCTCAACAGTGTTGTTGATCTCAACAATGAAATCAGGGTCACATTATTGATCTTGATATTTGTGCAAAGCAACCCTAACAAGATGGTAAGGCATGGCCTATTCCTCCAGATGTACACAACAAAATCATCTATCCATTGGTGATATAAAGCAGGAGTCATCAACACCCCGGGTTGTGGACTGGTGCTGGTTTGTGGCCTGTTAGGAACCAAGCCACACAGCAGGAGGTAAGGGGCTGGTGAGCAAGCAAAGTTCCATCTATATTTGCAGCTGCTCCCCAGCACTTAGCATCCCTGCCTCACCTCCATCTCAGATTATCAGGCATTAGATTATTGTAGGAGCACCAGTCCTTGATGCCAAAAAGGTTGGGGACTGCTAATAAAGAACATTCTGACAGATCCATTCCGATGGGTTGGCTAGAGGTCAATCATGGTTCTCTTGGAGACATGCAAAGAGTAAGCCACCAAACCAGCTGTGTTAACTCTTTCTTCATAACAACCAAACATGACATATCCCTATTACTAACCCCTGCCAATTTGAGGTACAAGTTTCAGTGGTGGGGGGGAGTGAAGGGTGGTTAAGGATTAGGCACATTTGGCCTGCAATCACACATAATAACCAGGAACCATTTGTTTAATGGAAATTGCTCTTTTTTTCATTTAAAAATATGAATAATAGACACCTCTGATTTTTGTAAGCTTGCTTTCTTCTGATTATGTCAACATTCTTGGGCTTAATGGAATGAAATCCAAAGTTTTTACCATGATATACATAGCCCTACCTGATCTCCCTTAACCTATGACTTCTCTGACCTCATCTCCTATAGCTCTCTTCCTTTATCCCTCTGCTCCAGTCACCCTAGTGACCTTGATGTTTTTCAGACACACCAGGATTACTTCTGCTTGGAGTTTTTTTTTTTTTGTCGCTGTTCTCTTTGCTTGGAATGTTCTCAGAAATCCTCAATAGCTCACTCCCTCACATTGTTTATGCCTCTCCTCAAATATCACCTCATTAGAGAGGCCTTCCTGATCATTCAATCTAAAACAGCAGCCCCTGCCGTTCTTTTGTCCTTCTCTCCCCCTCTCCCCACCCCACCTCATTTTTCTTCACACCTGACAGTAGGTCATTATCTGAACATTTGCTTCCTTTTTGCCTGCCCCTCACTCAATTAGACCGTCCGCTCCTTGGGGGCAGAGACTGTTTCTAGTTCACTGCTATATCTCATGCCTAGCAGAATGCCTGGGACACAGTAGGTGCTCAGTAGGTACCTATCCAGTGAATGAATGAATAAATGAACGAATCATATATAGATATAGACACTGAGTCAAGGGAGAAAACTAAGGTGTTTTGAACACAAGATTCTTTATTCTCGGCTTCAGGTTGAAGAGGAAATGCTCGACTAAACTCTTAACTTCTCAGGACTTGAGTATATAAATATTATTTTAATATCATAAAATTTCTTTTATAAAGATGATTTTGGTTCTCCTAGAGGTTAATCCTGTCTAAAGTTTTTTTTTCTATCTTTTGTTTTCTGATTGGAAATAACACTTCTGTGAAATAAAATGTAAACGATGCAGAAAGGACTAAAGTAGAAAGTGAAGTTCCTCTGGACTGGAAGACTGTGTATCAACATGGGAGGAATTTCATTGGATAATAGGATTACAGTTTCTTTTAAGTCTTCTTTGTCTCTATATTTTAGTTTTCTTAATACACATGGTTTTTAAAATTTTCTGATTAGAAAAATAGCCACAATAACTGACATATTTTTTAAAAGGCTATGATAAAATGGTGTAGCTGCTATGGAAAAGTTTGGTGGTTCCTTAAAAAGTTAAATATAGAATTCCCATATGATCCAGCAATTCCACTCCTAGGTGTATACACAAAATAATTCAAAGCAAGGACTCAAACAGATTCTTGTACACCGATGTTCATAGCAGCATTATTTACAATAGCCAAAAGGCAGAAACAACCCAAATCCATCAACGGATGAGTGGATAAACAAAATGTGGTGTATAAATACAATCCAATAATTATTGTAAAAAGGAAGGAAATTCTGACACAGGACAAAACGTGGTTGAACATTGAAAACATGTTAAGTAAAATAAACAAGACACACAAAAAAATTGTATGATTTCACTTACATGAAGTATCTAGAATAGTCAAATTTATAGAGACAGAAAGAATAGTGGTTATTGGAATGGAGGGAGAGAAGGGAACATGTTCGGAATGATGAAAAGTTCTGGAAATGGATAGTGGTGATGGTTGTACAACACTGCAAATGTACTTGATGCCACTGAATTGTACTCTTAAAAATGGTTTAAATGGTAAATTTTTATGTTATGTATATTTTACTACAATAAACAACAAGAACAACAAAAGGAGTAAAAATTAGCCTTTATTTTATAGATTGCTGAGCTTAAATGAGATAATTCATGTGAAGTACTTAGCACAATGGTGGGTTTATAGGGAATCTTCAATAAAGGAAGGACAAATGTTTTTCTTATAATTAAAACCACTTAAAGATGGAATGGGCTTCCTTGGGGATAGAATAGTGAGTTCCCTGCTACTGGAAGTGTTTAATAGAAGGCAAAACAGACTTCTTAAGTTATATATACAAATGAATCAACTGTGGATAGTCTTAAAAATGCAAGTTTTAATTTAAATAGGTCCTGCATGGGGTCTGAGATTCTCCATTTCTAAGAAGCCCCACGTGGTGCTGATGATGCCAGTTTAACACATTTGTGTTGCAGGGAGTTAGATGATTCTTTGGGGGTGGGTGCTGGACAAGGTATGTGATAATTTATCAGATGGCACAAAAAGTTAGATTTCTGCTGTCTAGTTTGGTGGCCAACTCACCATACGTGGCTATTGAGCACTTAAAATGTGGCTTGTCTAAACTGAGATAGATGGCTTATGTAAGGTACAAAAAAACCACACCGGTGTAAAAATAAATGATACAACATCTCATTAATATTTTTATATTGATTACATTCTGAAATGGTATTACTTTGGATCTATTGGATTAAGTAAAATATTGATAAATTTTTTTAAATGGCACGAATGGAAGGTGATCAGGCGGTATCTAGAGGGTGACACAGGTTAGAAAAGGATTTCCTTGTTTTGGTAACCTGGGAGGAAAGTGAAGCTAATAGGAAGGATAAATGGAGGAAGAAGTTGGCTCTCCAGGATCATCAAGGGGTAGTAAGGGAAGAAGCATGGTCTGAGAGGAAGGAGGAGGTAAGGCAGGGAATGTTAACAGTAGTAATGGGTAGTGGGGATGATGTTTACATTTTATTGTTACTTCTTTTGTATTTTCCCTGTGTATGTTTTTTTTTTTGTATTTTCCTTTTCCCTCCATAAAGATGCATAACTTTTAAAAGTGGGGAAATGTAAGATAACCATAAATTAGAGGTACTGAGGACACTGACTTCAGCACACAAGGCCACCCTGCAGGAGCATGTGATTGGAACATGCACATCACAAGAATGATAGTATAAGCATGTGTGTATGCATCAAGAAAGGACTTGAAAGAGGCTCTCCATACTGTTAAGAGTAGTAGTCTTTGGATGTTTGGATTTGGGGTAATTTTTACCTTCTTTCCACTTCTGTGTATAGCTTAAATGTTTTAGAATGACTATATACTTTTTTATAATCAGAAAAAGAAGCTATTTGTAATTTTGTTAAATAAGTTTAGTCTTCATCACAGAAAATAAGTCCTGCCCACTTTATTCTGTGCTGGTTAAACTACATCTGAGGACTTCACTCACCTGCTGGCCGGGAAGAAACAAGTGGCCATATTGTGAACTGCCTTTTGAGAGAGCAATGTTGTAGGAAACTGGAGACAGCCTCAGGGGATGAGAGTAGCCTCTAGCCAACAGCTAACAAGAAACGGAAGCCCTGGATGCTACAGCTGCAAGAAAATGAATTCTACAACAACTTGAGTGAGCTTGGAAGTGCATTCTACTCCAGTCAAATGCAAGATAAAAACAGTCTGGCTGATACCTTGATTGCAGCCTTCTAAGACCCCAGAGTCCAGGACCTAGTTAAGTCCTGTCTGGACTTCTGATCTGCAGAAACTGGGAGACAGTAAATGTGTAGTGTTTTAAACTGCTAAATTTGTGGCAATGTTTTTTTTTTATGCAGCAATAGAAAACAAATAGTCTTCCCTTTACCAGTGTATGAGAATTTTAGATGCTTTCTACCAAACCCCTTGTGTTGTCTGTCAGTCCTTTAAACTTTGGCCATGCCAGTGGGTGTGTATTATGATTTTAAGTTGAATTTTCTAAATGATTAATAATGTTGCACACTTTTTCCTATACTTATTGGTCATTTGGATATATTCTTTTATGACACGCCTTTCAAATATTTTTTTCTCATTAAAATTGAGCTGCCTGTCTTTTTATTGCTGAATTTAATGTTCTTTATTTATACCAGATATGTAATTTTGTAGGATACATGAATTAAAACTCTCCCTGTCTGGAGCTCGCCTTTTCACTTTCTTAATAGTGTCTTTTAATGAAAATAAAAATGTTCTCAATTTTATATTATCTTTTGTTTGTTGTTCCTCCCCAGTTTTATTGAGATATAATTGACATAATATTGTATTAGTGATGTGAACTTTACCTCGATTAATAATAATAAAAAAAAATTCTGGCTCCAAAAACAATGCTCTTTTTATTTTTTAAGACCATGTGTGTCTCTTGGAAGAGTAGAAAGAGGAAGGCACATTTTGACTCAACATAAATGAGAACTTTTCTAACAGAGATATCTAATAGTGAAATGAACCGACTTGTGATACTTACTTACACCGGAAGTATTCTAGCAGAGACTGGACAACTGTCTATAATGCATACTATAGAAGGGACCTCTCAGTCTTCCAACATGATGATTCCAGGATTCTATCCTCTTAAATAGCTTATCTCTTGAAGAGATCAGAATTCAAGCATAACACAAAACAGAGTATAATCAAATACTAGTCAGTGTGGAAAAGACTATAAATAGGAGGTGATTAAAAAGGAAAATGGCCAACTTTAATAATGAGGATTAGATTTTTTTAAATGTTGTAGTTTTAGAAAAAGGTTGAGAACAAACTAAGCAATCAAACTGCAAATGTGTCAAAGTGTGGCATTTATAATATTGTTTCTACAAATGCTCTTTTAAAATTCATCTATTCTAGGACCTTTAAAATAAGTAATTTGAAGACAAAGCTCCTTTTAACAAAGTTTATATAGGTGGTCAGTGGGATTAGCTGGTGGTGGCAGTGGCTGAGGAGTCAAAAATGCAATCTTGTAGAAAAGCTAAGATGGTGATCTGCTCACAGGGAGGACCATGATTCTACAAGGTTCAGAGACCTGGATGTGAGGGACAAGCCCAGACCACAGCTGAACATACACTTCATGCCTCTGGAGAGAGTATAATCCTTACAGATAAAGACTCTAAGCTACCATCTCCTTTTTCTGACTGGAAGGGAGTGCCTCACTGAGAAGTAAATTGAAGAGAATTCACATTTTGGAATGCATGCACATACTTCTTATATTATCTTTATTTTTAGAAATTAAGTTTCTGAAGGGAACAAGGGTATTATTAAAGTTGAGAGCAGTATAGAATAGTGGTTAAGAGCTTTATATTTTAAATTCAGATCTGAATTTGAATCCCGGCTCTGCCCCTTACCAAGTTATTCTCTTCTTACTACATCAGTTTTCTCATCTATCAAAAGGGGAAAATAAATGTATGTGTCTCAAAGGGTAGTTGTGTGCACATGAAGCTCTTGGCATCATCCTCAATAAGCATTCTGTAATGTCAGCTAACGCTGTGTGCTGCCTGAAAATTTCTTTAATGAGAGTAAAAAAAACAAGATGTGAACTAAAATAAGCAAGATCCTTTTGGAACAAAGGTATTCCAAACATGTAGTCATTCAACAAACAATCATTTAGGGCCATGTGTGTTGCAGTGACTGAACTGTTACACTCAACACATAAACCTTATTATTGTGTAGTCCTGCGCGATTACGGAACCTTCTCACAAGAGGCTTAAAAATCAGATGTAGCGCATTGAGTAAACGGAATCACCCAGGGTGCTTTGCAGCTAGTCCTTTTACTCCCAAGGGCTAGAGCTAGAAGGTGGTCAGCAGGCCCTCTCATTGTTTTCTGGCTGATTGTGAGTTGCGGATTAACTCAGAACTCCCCTGTTAGCATTTCTACTCTTCAAATTTTTTATCTTTAACTTTTCATGGTCCCGTTTTCTGTTTCCAACTTGCTTTTTCTCAACTGTGTGCTTTGAGTTCAGGGCCTGTGTACAACGCCTGGCGCCCAGTAGGGGCTGAGGTGTATTTGCTTACCTGATCTTTCTAAATACCGCGCATCACCTTTCTCTCATTTTACCACTTTTAAGCCCTTTGCCCCACCTCCTCACTTTCCCTCTTTTTCCTTTTCTTGTGCGCAGTCGCCAGGCCCTTCTACTCCGCTTGCCCCGCCCCTTGCGTCGCCTTGTCTCCGCTGGCTCCTCTTTTTACCCCGCCCCTCCTTTCCCGGGCCTAGTTCGCTGGAGGTGGGTAGTAACGCGGTGACATGTCTGCCCTCACTGGCGAGCATGTTAACTGCAGAAGTTGCCAAATTCTTACACCTTAACTTCCTCTCCCAACACCTCCCTTCCGAAAGTCAGGTTGCTCCTTTGGACCCGTAAGCCTGCAGCCTTCCTGACCACTCTGTCAAGACTCCAGTCACTTCCGCTTCTAATTTCGCGCCTTCTTTTTAAGGCTTGGAGGAGGTGGAGTTGGAATGCCTGCGCCACCGTTGCCAAGGCAACAACATGGTTACTTCCGATGGTCTCAATGCTTCCGGGTTGGCGTTGCGGTGGCGTTTCCGACTGTGGGAGCCTCAGCTTCCCAGTCGTCCGATGAGCCGGAGCAGGTGAGGGGGAGCTCCTGGACTTCAGGCTGGGGAGCGGGGCTAGGCCGCGCCAGGCCGCGCGGGGCCGGGCTGGCCTGGTTCCGGCCTGGGAGGGGCTTAACGGTCCTTTGGTCTCTCTCTCCCCTCAGCCGAGTCCCTTCCCTGTCTTTCACTCTTCTGGCATCGGTGGTTTTACTTCTTCGGTTGAACCCTGCTTCCTCGACCCCCCTGGGAGGCCGCCTCCTTCAGGCGCCTCCCGTCTCTCCACGAACTCGCTCTGACAGCTGAGGAACTGGCAAGATCCTGCTACCCAGAGGGTGAATGGGTATCTTTCCCGGAATAATCCTAATTTTTCTAAGGGTGAAGTTTGCAACGGCGGCCGTGATTGTAAGCGGAGTAAGCAAACACCTCCATTGTATTAGTGTGAGGGATGCTGTTGAAAGACGCTTGCTTCCCTTCAGTTTCTACCCCTGCCACTCCTTGAGGTCAAGGCATTAAAGGCATCTATTAAAATGCAGTTCATCTAACTAATTGGGTTGAGAGCCTTTATCAACACAGATTAGTTTCTCAGAGGAGGTAACAGAAGGGACATTTGTAGTTTTCTGTCAGTGTTTTCTTGTTTTTTTTTTTTTTTTTTTTTTTCCAGGCTAGGGATGCTTAGAGTCATCATGAACTCTTTCCTTGCTTTCATTCCTTACATCATCAAGCTCTCTCTGTGTCTCCATTTTAGGAACTTATCTCTAACCTTCACTGCCAACAAACATCTTGTCTGTTTAACTTCACATTATCCTAAGCTAGTTTCTCTGCCTCTTCCATTTGTAATCACTGCTTGCTGCAGCCCTGGTATGCTAACTAAAATGTAGATTTCCTCAAGTCACTTTCCTGTTCAAAAACTTAGAGCATCCCCAGGACCCACCATACATACTTTGGTTTCAAGCCTTTAAACATGACCTGTTCCTTATACTTCTTGACTGATATTGTTTCAATCAGATAAGGGAATTTTCTGTTTCAGTTAGGTTGCACTCTTCCTTCTCAGAACAAACCACATGCTGTGCTTTTCCTCACATTTGTGTCTCTATTCATCCTGTTCTGCCTCCTCTTCTCCCTTACCTACACCTATCCAGATTCTACCTGCCCTCTGTCAAAGCTCATTTTAAATTTTCACACCTCTACAAACCTTTCCAAATTATTCAAGCCTATGCTGATTGTCTTATATTCCATGCTTCTCCTGTTCTTATAGTTTGTATTTTATAGTTTAGTACTTAATTTTTCTCTAATGAACTACTCTGATTTCTTCCATCAGATTATAAGCTCTTGAAAGGCAAGTACTGTATTTTATTCCTACCTCAGTCTCCTTGATTATCCAGGAAAGATAAGTTGAATGATAAATATGTCATGGTGTTGAACATTTATTTGTTCTTCTTCCTTTTTTTTGTTTAACATGACCATAATGACCATAGCACATTGCAGATTTGGGCATTTAATATGCTTTCAATAAATATTTGCTTGACTCTTTATGATTACCTCCTGAATCTGAGAATTTCTAATGCCTACTCTTTCTTAAAGGAGAAAGCAAGAAAGGCACCTATATTTTTTTCTGATCAGATATTCGGAGTAGTGTAGGGCTATGCAACTTGTATTTTAGGACATTTTCCTCTTTTGGCTATCAAATTTTCCAAATCTTAGTCAGATTTTAGAATATATGTCTGCACTTTGAAGGCATTTTTCATTGGCTTCTGTATACAATAAAAATACTATACTTCTATTTTAACTCAAATATGAATTCTCTCCTTTTACCCATGTCTGGGGATAGCCCTCACAAGTCAAAATTATTTTAACAGTGCTTGGGGGGGATTTTACACAAGTAATTCTCTGCAACAAAAGCAAGGGAAGAGAATTAGTAAGCAGAGAATCTCTGAGGATCAGCAAAGTGTCTTGTATAGAGCATGTAGTATTGGTCAGGCTAGTTAGTTTTCATGATTTCTCCCATAATCTTTTACATAAAGGCTGCATACATAGATAAAGAACATCACACTGGAACCAACCAAGTATTTAATGGATGTATACCCAATTCTGTGTAAGCTATTCTAGGGGATTATAAAAAGTACTGTGAGATATGGTGTCTGCCCTCAGGAATCATACTTAGGAGAAAATAACATGGGACAACTAGAAGATAAACCTCATCCTAGTCATTATTTGTATCCCTGAGATTAAGAAATAGAAGGGATAAATGAAGGTTCAGAAAGCATTGCACAACTGTGGAATAGGTATGACATAACCTATATGCATGTGTACAGCCTTAGTTAAAAGACTTGGAGGTTTTAGCTGACATTTTAATGATTCAGTAGTGTGATATGGCCCCCACCAAAGCAACTGCAATTTTCCACTGTAATAATTGAAGTATAAGAATGATGAAAATAGTGGTGGTTACTTAGCTGAGAAAGATAGATGTAGGAGAACATAATATCTGTCTTTATTAAATATTTGAAGGATTCTCCTAGGGAAAAAGAATAAAATTGTTTAATATTATATCCAAAAAATGAGTGAAAACAACAGGAAGTCAAACTTTTGGCTCAGTAGGAGGAAGGAATGTTTAAAATCAGATCTAATTAAAGATGATACAGGACTTCTTCATAGCAAGATTCTTAACATTAGAGGAAAAGGGATTTTATTATCAGATGGGGATGGGGAGGTGGCCGTGGTAGCAGTGAATTTGACCAGTGGTTCCCAGACTTTTTTGGATTCCATGGACCAATACAATTTAAATGAAAGTGTGGGAAGGAGGCACAAATTTGTGTAGCCAGTCTTATTTTGCCAAGTAAAGACACTAAACAAAATAAACTACCAACTGCTATTATAATTTCATACAAGAAAAGTGATTTAAAAAATGTTCCAGGATTTGGAAGGACATAATTTCCTAATAGTCCTTTAAATATATTTGGCTGAAAAAAAAGGCACTAGATGCCCTTACTTTGGTCATTTTGCCTCAGAATTATGAAAACTTCATTAAGGAACCACTGGGCTGACTGATCTAAGATTGGTCTTTCTGCTCTGGCTCTGCCCCCTGTCTTTAACTGATTTATTATTGTTCCATGAACCCTGAGCACATCTTATTAAAAGGCTGGGTAGCAGGTAGTAAAATTCTGCTAGAGGCTTTCTCTGTATTGAGAAGAGTTGGAAGAAGTTATAGGAGAAAGCTTTAGAGAGAAGCATAGCAGCCATTTGAAATGTTTAACTGTTTTGGGGAATCTCTAAATTGATCAATGGAGAGAGCATTTCTCCCCACAAGTTCAGAGAGGGGATATGCCATGGTCCTTGCTTTTCCATGCCTACCCTTTCACTGTGTGGATCATGTTTTGCTATCAAATATAATATTAAAATGTGGGCATAACTGAAAATGTTAATATAGTATTTAGAACTCAAGACTCTTATTTTAAGCTGCAGCTATGTGAAGTGCCTATTCCTACTTTGCTTTTTAGAATTCCTTTCAACAATTTTCCTCCAAAAGAGTTGTCTATTCAAGACTCTATGTCGGATAAATTGGATGATCACACTATGCTCGAAAGGAAATTTCCATAATTATTTTTGTGACCTCTAACTAAAACATTTGTCTGCAGTTTGTTTTTCTGTGCTTAGTTACAGAGAATTCCTTATGTGGAAACAAAACAAAACCTTGTCTCCCCTAAAAAAGAGACTGTTACTCAATGGTGCTTACCCCAGACTGGGCAATGGGAGAAGTGGGAAGCAAGTAATATCTGTTAAAATATATATTTGAGTACTTTTCAAAATGTAATAATGATATTTAATAGCTAATAGTTGTCAAACTAGATGCCAAGTACTTTTCTAGGTGTTTTACATATATTATTTATTTTTCAGAGCAACCTATAATATAGTATTTATTATTATCCCCATTTTACAGTTCAGAAAACCCAGGCATAGAGCTGTAAGTGGTGTTGTCAGGATTTGAACTTAGGCAGTCTGACTTCAGAGTCTTCATTCCTGACCATAAACTACTTGAAGTTACTTTCGTGACTACAGTCCTTTGCTCTACCAGCTGAGCTATCAAGTGGAGCTGAAGCTGCTTTTGAAATTCAATAATATACATTCTGTGAAGCTCTGAAAACTATCGAAAAGATATCTGAGCGTCCATCCTAAGAAAAGATTACTTCCAGCTGGACCACAATTTAATAGGTGATGCCTAGGGCAGCTCTTAAAGTGTGTAAGCATCAACATTATTTGAAAACTTTCAAATTCTCAGGCTAGACCCAGATCAGCAATCTATGTTTTAATCCACCTTCTAGATTATTCTGGTGCACATAAAAATTTGAAAACCACTGATATAGAGGGCAGAGCTGTGGGGAAACAATCCAAGAGAGAAATAGCTGAGAGTGGCAGGGGAAAAAAAAGTTGTAAAGATTGAAAATGACAGGTCTAATGTGGATGGGATGAGAAAGGAAGAAAGGGAGGTAGAGAGTAGAATACATTGTTAAAGAACTTGAACTTCAAAGAAAAACAATATTTGTATGTACGCACTTTGAAAAGCCAGGGAAAAGGAGATTCACTGGATGGGTAGATGTTAAATGTCACAGAGAAAATACATAATTCATGTTACTCATTCCTCTGGGAACCAGGAGAAAAAGTGCTTAACTCAGGCTAGGCCTAGTCGGGGGAAGTTGTGTATAGCTAGAAGTAGCTAGACAAACTAAAACAAAGTTTAGTAGAGAGATGAGAGAGCTAAGAATATGAGAGGGTAGTGGTGTCAGCCTGTGCTTTGTACCTGAGGCAAGCTGACTGAATACCATGAACTGCTTTTATGAGATGCCTCAGCCTATATAATTTGAACTCCAGGTTCTTTCACTTGTGATTATCTAGTTAAATGTCTAAGTTGGGTGTGCTGGGTGGACTGATACCTCTTCTTTGGGTGGGGATGAGGCTAACATTAAAGAAACTAGAGAGAATGAAGGGCATAGGTTGATCTTTGAGTGAATCTCACACCTACCCCTACAGAATGGCAGTAAAGAACACATTCATGATCATGTATCACATAAAACGGTATCCCCCATTTTGTGTCATCTCACTTGGTAGGGTTTTTCCTCTACATTTGTTTTATTTTGTTGATATAAATTTTGTAATTGGACACTAACAAATGCTCCTCATTCTTGTGCCTTGTTCTGATTTGTGTTTATTTTTAGCACCAGAAAAGTGCCACTGTAAGCCATGAGATGTCTGGTCTGAATTGGAAACCCTTTGTATATGGCGGCCTTGCCTCTATGGTTGCTGAGTTTGGTAAGAATGTGACAATTGACAAATCTGCTTCTTATGGTATAGATAGTAGCTTATGGTGACAGTTATTTTTGGTGAAACTAGAGAAAAAGTAAAAAAGATATGTGCTTATTTGTTTAAAAGACTATTGTGTCAAAGCTATCAAGTAATATTTCCTGAGAAAGTACTAATGGTATGGAAAGTGAAGTTAAGAAAAGTCAAACTTAGGAAGTTTTTCAATAGTTGAGTGATTTGTTAATTTTTCTAGGCTTAGGTAATATACATGAAAATATAGAAGGAATTAGATAAGATAGAGATTTCTGCTACATTCTTGTACTAATGGTCCTTCCTTTATGCTAAGTTGTTTGTAACTTTCTTAGTATAAGTATCCAAACTTCTTGTTTTCAAACCTCTGTCCCATTTTAGAAGAAAATTGACTAACAAGATCAAACCAGATTCTTCTCTATTTGGTTTTAATTTTGAAATATTTTTAGATTGCTTTTTTAATCTTCCAAATTTTCTCTTTCCTAAACTAATCTTTGTTGACTTTGTTGGCATATGCTCTAATGCTGTGATATCAAGGTCGTCAGTGACCAGAGCTACATAATCTCCTGGTTAGTTTTAGACCTTGAAATATTCCTTAAAACACATTTTGTCAATGTAATGACACTTCTATGTGTTAACATAGAGAAAGAAATTTGATTAAAGAAATCACCCCCACCCAAGCACTGCGCTGGTATTAGTCCTGAATTACCTAAGGAACTAGGATAAGTGGACCATACAGGACTTCGCTATTATCTTTCATTATACTAGGGAACTGTTTGTTTCTTGTAAACAGACAAAAGAAAAAAACACACAAAACTTTGTAATAGTATATGAGAGTATCTGGAGCAGCAATCCCATGCTTTCCTATGTTCTTTGTGAAAATTTGAGGAGATTTTATGAAGGAAAAGTGGGGAGATTCGAGGTGGGAAGGGAGGCAGAAGGAAGAGACAGATGAAATTAAAACATTCAAATTATTTTGTATTTGTAGTATATTAGGATCACTTAAAGGACTTTATTTTATCATAGTTTCATTATAATGTGGGCTAAATCTTGCTGCCTAGCTATAGTACAGTACATTTCACTTTACTACATACAATTCTTGTCCTCTGACAGTGGTATTCTAGTAGAGATCTTCTGTGTGTTATAAAAAGGAGTTAGTCTTCTGTTTTAAAAATTGTCATTGGCGTAAATTCAGCCAACATTGAACCTGACTCCTTGGGCAAACTAATAAATGAGTGTGTTCCTTCATAGGAACTTTTCCTGTGGACCTAACTAAGACAAGACTTCAAGTTCAAGGCCAAAGCATTGATGTTCGCTTCAAAGAGATAAAATATCGAGGAATGTTTCATGCCTTGTTCCGAATATATAAAGAAGAGGGTGTATTGGCTCTGTATTCAGGGTGAGACTGGATTCTTTCCTTATATCATGAATAGAATTACTCTGTAAAGAAGCCATGTATTTCAGCTGTCTGATAGTTTGTGCCCTTCATATTCACCATTTCAACTTGTAGTTTAGTATTGATGTGCCAGTTTATATTTCACTTGCTTATAAGCCTTGAGCTTTGGATTTTGTGTTCATTTATAAATGTGTTCAGCTAAAAGTGATACATTTTAAAAGGGATATCTCATTGCAGCATGTCATTGCAGCATGGGCTTTCTCCTGTTTTTTTTTTTTTTTGTTTTGTTTTTTGTGAGAGTCATCCATAGCCACTGTGAATAACAGCACTAGTTAACTGTATATATTTTTGTGATATTCTTCCTGAGTTGCTAAATACCGATTTCTTTTAAAATTTTCCTCATTAAAGAAATACTATTCTGGCAGTTTAAACAGAAAATTCAGAATGAGAGAGTGGGAGACCCATTTTTTTTTTTTGGATCAGCTTTTGATTAGCTGGAAGTTTGTGGTTTATTGTCCAGTTTGTTGTTTATCTGCTGCCCATTTCCTAGGCCACTCCTGCATCTAAGGTACCAGTTAGTCGCTCAGAGAATAGATATCAATTTTATTATTCACCTAAGTTAGACTTAATATCAAAGATAATTTTCTTGGGGAAAAATCAAGTAATACATCCTTGTTATTTCATCAGCATGGATTATATGATTATTATTTTTTTTTGATAGCAAGCAATAATGTCAGAAATATGCATATTTAGCCATTATTTTAAAATTATAACTGGCTGAACTTCTGCTATCTATTTATAACTACTAAAGTATAATTCTGCAATTTTGAAGAATCTCAAGGGAGGTATGAGTGAGAATATCTCCAGTTTATAATCAAAACTTAAATAAGGTGAAATCTTCACTCTAGTACCTCCTTCCTGAAAGGATGAAAGATGTGTCTGCAACTGTTAGGAAGTAAGATTGATTTAAAAAAATCTCTTTGAGGTAGGTAATGGTGTATACTTGTTTTCTCTACGTGACTGGATTCAGTTTGCTAATATTTTGTTAAGGACTTTTGCATCTAAGTTCATGAGAGATATTGGCTTATACTTTTCCTTTTTTGTACTGTTTTTGTCTGGATTTGGTATCAGGATAATATTAACTTCATAAAATGAGTCGAGAACATTCCCTTTCTGTTTTCTGGAAGAGATGGTGTAATATTGGTGTTAATTTTTACATGTTTGGTAGACTTCTCCAGTGAAACTATCTGTCTGGATATTTCCTTTTTGGGAATTTTAAAATTATGAATTAAAAATTTTAATGGTTATGAGACTATTCAGATTATCTATTTCATCTTGATTGAGCTTTGGTTTTCAAGGAATTAGTCTAGCTTTTCCAAGTTGTTGAATTTAAGAGCATAAAATTGTGTATAGTATTCTCTTATTATCTTTTTGATGGCTGTAGAATTTGTAGTGCTATTTCCTGTTTCATTCCTGATATTGGTGACTTATGTCTTCTCCCTTCATTACTGTGAGCCTTGCTAGAGGTTTATCAAGCTTACTGATTTTTTTTTTTTAAAGAGCTCACTTTTTGTTTCATTGCTTTTTCTCTATTTTCCTCTTTCAATTTTATTTATGCTCTGTTATTTCCTTCTGTTTGCTTTGGGTTTATTTTGCTCTTTTTCTAGTTTCTTGAGGTAGGAACATAGATTATTAATTTGAGGCTTTTCCTCTTTTTCTACCATAAGCATTTTGTGCTGTTAATTTACCTCTTAGCACTGCTTTGGCTGCATCCCACAGATTTTAATAGGTTGAATTTTCATTTTCATTCAGGTCTATATAAATTCAAAATTTCCTTTGAGACTTCTGTGACCCATGGATTGTTTAGAAATGTAGTGTTTAATTTTCAAGTGTTTGAGGATTTTCCGTATTGATTTCTAGTTTATTTCCATTATGGTCAGCAAACATAATTAATATGATTTTAATTTTTAAAAATTTGTTGAGGTTTGTTTTATGACCTAAATACTTTCTCTCGGTGCTTGAAAAAAATGTGTATTCTGCTGTTGTTGGGTGGAATGAGCTGGGTAATGGAAATGAGTAAGCTGTCTAGATATGTATAATTTGCAAATACGTGTTGAGTATAATTGACTTTTTTTTTTGGCAGAATTGCTCCTGCTTTACTAAGACAGGCATCATATGGCACCATTAAAATTGGCATTTACCAAAGCTTGAAGAGATTATTTGTAGAACGTTTGGAAGGTCAGTATAGACTCCTTATTCTCTTGGGGTAATACTAAAAGGGATTATTGAAATCATGCTTAGTGAGAAGTGTTCATCATAGGCTGTCTGAGAATGGTGACAGTCATTGCAAGGACAAAGTGAGCTTGTACTGACTTTGGATTAATCCTTGCAGAAGTGACACACACACACACACACACTCACACACACACACACACACACACACACGAGGGACCTGCTCTTCAAGTTTGTCCCTGTTCCTATCAAAGAAAAAAAAAAGGCTTCTGGTCATCACAGAGGTAATATGGAACAGGCTTGTCCAGAAAATTAATGCCATTGTCATCAATGAGGACTTCAACTATAAGGAATTTTTTAGCTGCTGATTTTAATAAGCTTTTGTTAGGTGGAGTAATTTTAAGCTATTATTCTAGATTCTGATGTACTTATGGCCACCTTACCCACATTCAGTATTATCATGTCTCTAAATTTGCTGCTGCAACACTTCCAGCCTGATGCTGTACTAAATGGTTATTTTACCACAGGCCTGGAGCTGTTTTGTGGTTGGGAACAGCTGAACAGCCTTTTGATTAATAATGTCCTTTGAATCACTTTATTGTCCTAAATCAACTTTTTTTCTGGAGCCTCTTCTATGAGAATCCTGAAGGATTCTCTTCCTAAAGTGATTTCCTTTGACAGATTTTTCACTTGAGTTTACCTAGTTTCTGTTTGTGGACTCTTCATTGTGAGGAGGCATGGTGAAGATTGAATTTTCACTTTAGGACAATATGCTCTGTGGATTTTTTTGTTTTGTTTTTGTTAGCTGAGAGGATTTAGTTTCAAATGGCTAGTTTTTCACATTTGAGTACAGAAACCTTTTGTAAATAGAGGCTAGTAGATATCAAGGCTGATCAAAATTAATATTTAGATAATTTTTGTATCAGACAAATATTTTATCTTAACATTCAGTTACTGCTGATGATTATTCAGAAAAAAGACTTAAAATCATTTTCTTTAGATGTTTGAAATGATTTGAGGGGAAATACCACATTCTGAATATGTGTGCTATTGGCAGTTATATAGAATAATAGGACATGTTCCAGTGTTCTTTAGAAATACATATATTTTTAAAATAATGATTTATGTTTTATAATTTTATATGTTTCAGTATTAATTTAAGATCTAGAAATATTATCATATCATAAGCTTTATAGTTCATTTCTACAGTCTCTGACTAGGGTTCCCTTCCTCTGCTAGACTAGTACTCTATTCTCAGAAACTGGTACTTAATACAAGCAGACCTTTCCTTCTTTTTTTGCTCCTTTTTACAGATGAAACTCTTCTAATTAATATGATCTGTGGGGTAGTGTCTGGAGTGATATCTTCCACTATAGCCAATCCCACTGATGTACTAAAGGTAAGAGAGGTCTGGTAGTGTTAGATATATGCAGTGTGATGTGTAAGGAGCACAAACTTTGAGTCAGATTAGATCCCCGCTCTATCACTTGTCAGCTGTAAAACTTTGGGCAAATCACTTAATTACTTTAAGCTTGTTTCTTTGTTTGTAAAATGAAGATAATTCAGTACTTATCACACAGGGTTGTTAAGGATTATAGATAATGTATATCAACCGCATATCATTGTACTTGGTAGGTAGTAGATGCTCAATAAATAGTAGTCAATTTACATTAATCCATTGGTCTTCAAATTAGAGTATGCAAAACTCTACAGGTTCTTTCCAAGGGCTATGCGATTTTAAGGGAATCAATTTCCAGATCCCCTACTTCCATTTGTACTTTTCTAAAAGAGATTTGAGAGTGAACTTGTTTTTATAATAGTCCTTTCCCCACTTTACAAAAGAAAGGCATATCCCCTACCCATTCCAAAGCTATTAATATGGTATATTGACCTGTGGTGTAACCTGGGATACCAAACAAAGGGGTAAGTTGAAATACAGGTTTTAGAGAAGCCTCCTTTAATAACTGATCGAGGTGTGTTAAGTCTATAATGTCTCTGTCTTTTCCTATCTTATTCATATTTCTATTGAGAGTGAGATTTAGCTTCAAAATCTCACTCTTTTGACTTGCATTGGGATATTCTGAATTCAGAACCAGAACAGTATAGATTAGTGGTGCTGAATTTTTAAAATATAATAGGATTTCTTTCAGATTTTATCAAAATACAGAATGAAAACATTTACCTAATGATATTAATCTTCATATTATTTTATCTCATTAAATGATAAACATTTTCTACTTATTAACTTAAACTTATGATTAATTAAAAGCAATAAAATGTGTGAGTGAATCTCAAGTTTTTAATAATTGTTTTAGAAAGTGAGGAAAAAGTCAGAGGACATATGCATTATTTATTTGCAACCATAGGCGGCTAGGTTAATGAAAGAGAGATCTATTGCAGAGAGTTTTGAGAACCAGGAGAGTGACTTGATGGAGAAAAGATATAAAATTGTCTTTCTGGATTATATTGAGAATAATCTAGCTATAAAATTTTTATATCACTTTCAATTTATAGAATAAGTATTTATGAGGAGAATTGACTATATTCTAAAATTCTAAAATACTTGCAATACAATTACACTTGTTAGAATGTGCTTTTCAAGAACAATAATACTTAACTTCCTGAAGCTTCCTTTGTTATCCTTCTGGATTGTAGACTTAATCACCTAAGTAATTGGTTTTAATTTCCTGTTTCTCTGACCTGTCAGGTATAGTACAACCATTGACCAATGAATGCTACAATCTACCTTTTTCTTTTATTTTATATCTAGTAGGGCTGAGTGATGCTGGGAGGCAGGGATAGTCACAATCTTAGACTGTGATGATAATAATATAGGATTTATAATCACAGTTGGGCTGTTCAATCCTTTTACTTATCCTTGGACAGCTTTTTCTCTGATCTATTATACATTACCTCCTTGCCTTTGTACTTGTAGTTCTCTTTCTGCCTCAGTGCCTTTTCCACCTTTCCTCATGAATTTATCCTTCAAGACTGCTCAGGATTATACCTGAAACTAATTAAAATAAGTAAACTAACCCTCCAAAAAAAAAAAAAGACTGCTCAGGAACAGGGCCAGGACTAGGATGAGACAAGTGATATACTCCCCTTGGGTGTGAAATGTAAGGAGTCACCAAAAAAACTCAGTAATCAAGAGAAATAACATTTTTATGCAACATTTAAAAAAAATTAAAATGAATGCAAAAAATTTGTGATAAAGTATCAATATTTTGTACAATTCATTTCACTCTCACCTCACCTAATCCTTTCCTGTTGGATCCTTTCTTTAGTTACAGTTTTGGTATTTGGTTCATTGTGGATTTTTGTGTATTAATTTTGATTTTTTTAAAATATTGCATTAAGAGGGTGGCTCCATAGTGTAGTGGCTAGCACGTCTGCTTTACATGCAGAAGGTCCTGGGTTTGTGCCCCAGGTAGAGCCATGGACCACATCCCGGGTCCACCAGGGCCCCCCCGAGTGTGCCATGGGTACCAGGCCCCTGGGGCGCCAGCCCCCCCGCCAGTCCCTTGGAGAGCCGCACTTCCCTCCATTCCTGTGCACTAGGCCCTGGGGGCACCAGGCTCTGGGGGTGCACCGTGAGCTCGTGGGAGGAGACACCCCACCTTCAGAGATCCGTTCTTAAGGGAAGACGGCAACATCTGTAGGTCAGGGGTGGAAGTTGGAGGGCGGAATTAAAGAGGGTAAAAATAAAATATTGCATTAAAATATTATTTATCTGGATTACTGAAATTTTTTGTGTCTCCCCCTCCCACATTTTGTGCCTAAGGAAAGTGCCACACTTACTTCACCCTAGTCTCAGCCCTGTTCAGGAATCACCTCCTTAAAGAAATCTACTTACCATAGGATATTTGTGGTTTCAGTTTGTCTTTGTGATAGTTTCTATTCTGATTTAATTTGGTTAAGTTCTTATTTAAAAACTCAGTAGTAGCAGCTGACTTTCCACACAAAAACATGTTGCTGTTACATCACATTTATTGAAACCTAGTGTTGTGCTTCATGAAAATCAGGCTTACATTTGGGCCATTAGTATTTAGTGGTTGACTACTGTGATTCTTTTTTTAAATTAAATTTTTTGGGGTGACAATGGTTAATAAAATCATGTAGGTTTCAAGTGTACAATTCAATAATACATCATATGTGTATTGCATTGTGTGTTCACCTCCCAAAGTTAAATTTCCTTCTATCATCGTATATTTGACTGCCTTTATCTTTATCTACTTCCCTCCTCCTCACTTTCCCTCTGGTAACCACTAAACTGTTGTCTGTGTCTATGAGTTTTTGTTTGTCTTGTTCATTTGTTGTCTATGAGTTTTTGTTTTTCTTGTTCATTTGTTTTATATTGCACATATGAGTGAAATCATGGTTCCTAACTTTTTCTTTCTGACTTATTTTGCTTAGCATGATAATCTCAAGGTCCATCCATGTTGTTGCTAATGACAATACTTCATCTTTTCTTATGGCTAAGTAATATTTTTCTTCAGATCGTATAATTTTTTTTGCCTTTTACTGGCTACTGTGATTCTATATGTGCAGAGTCAATGAGAAAATTGTACCCAATCTTTCACATGGCTTTTTAGTGCTGTATCTCCTTTCTTGTGCCTCTCAAAGGCTACTTTGCAGAATACAGTATCATGCTTTTTACACATAAAACTCAATTTAAGGTCTTATAGGCATAAAATTATATTTTAAAACAGTTTTGCTTTTTATAATTACATAAACAATACATGTTCAATGTAGAAAAAAGTAGATGGCAGGAAATAAAAGCACAAAAGAGAAAAATGCTCAGGGTAGCCTCATCACTCAGACTTAAACCACAGACATCATTCAAATGTGTATGTTCATCCAGTCTCTTTGTTATGCATATGGTTATTTTTAAGTTTATATGTTTTCTTTAAAATTTTATTTTATTATTAGTTTCAAGTATACAGTACATTGGTTAGACATTTATATAGTTTATAAAACAATCCCCCTAATTGCTCTTTCTCTCCTCTGGCTCTCCACCTAGCCATTACATTAATGCTAACTGTATTCCCTATGCCATGCTTCCCATCCCCGTGACCATCTATCAACTACTAATTTGTTAAGTTTATGTGTTTTCAATAAAAATGATATACCATACATACTGTTTTAAAACCCGCTTTTTCTGTTCAGCAGTTAATTGTTGACATTTTTCATCGTCAACAAATATTCTACAACAAAATTTTATGGCTGTATAGTATTCTATTATATGGATTTTTCATAATTTATATAACTAATCCTTTGTTGTTTTTGAACATGTAGGCTGTTTTTAATTTTTCGCTAAACTAATCATATTTTAAATTAATTGTTTTTACCCACACTGAGTACTTGTTCTTTTTCCTAAATTTTCTTTCAGCTCCAGAAATGATGGACTTAGTATAGGGAATGTGAGGCTGATAATTATCTTTATAAGATATACTTTGACATAAATTACTTTCTTTCTATATATAGGTTGTCATTAATTTTATCATAATAGCAGGCAGATTTTTTTTTTTTATAATTCCCAAATACTGTTTTCTTAATTTTAAATAAGTGAAACATTTCATTTTGGTTCTCTCTGTCAAAACAAAATGTTTACCTCTTCTTATTTTAGATTCGAATGCAGGCTCAAGGAAGCTTGTTCCAAGGCAGCATGATTGGCAACTTCATTGATATATACCAACAAGAAGGTGCCAGAGGTCTGTGGAGGGTGAGTACTCTTTTCCTGATATTGTTCTATTCAGTTTCTAGAATCTGCGAAGAATACTTTTTATATAAAACCATAAAATTATGAATTGTCATCTTATACTGTATGAGATTCTCAGTAACCCAAAAAATAAAGTAAGAAGCTCCTTATCACCTGTGAAAGGACCAAACCTTATCATCAGTCATCTTTATTTCTACTTAACGTTTGGCAGTTATATGTGTGAGAGAAGTTATTACATTATTTGAGATAGCCATTTTTGTTTGTTCAATTCACAGTGAGTTTAGTTTTCAATATATATTTTTGCCAGTTTTGCACTAATATAGCAAAATTTGTTTATGATAGTCTATGTAATGCTTATGTTCTAAAGTTGTTACCTTAAACAACTTTTTTAACCTTATGCACTATAAAATACTGAGAGAATATATAAAAGAGAAAAAAAATCCAGTAAGATCCACTAGCTAGAGATAATCACTGTAAACATTTTGTCATATTATCTTTCAGTCTTCTATATATATACTTTGTTTTTTCTTGTTGTTCCTATAATGTTTTATCCTGTTTTAATCACTTAAGATTGTAATATTAAGTAGAACTACTGATAGAATATGCAGAGAGAATAGAATGAGAAATCTATTGATAGACTCTTTAATAAGAGAGCTTTGCTTTTTTTCTTCCTTTATAATTTTCCCCAACTTCTTATTATAAAAATTTTCAAACATACAGAAAAGTTGAAAGAATAGAACAATGAACACATACATATCTGGATTAAATGACCATTAAAATTTGGCCATATTTGCTTCATCTATTTGTGTGTGTATACACACAGACACATACATACATGCATTTTTTTGATAAACTATTTGAAAGGAAGTTGCGCACATCATGGTATTCCCCTAAATACTTCATTATTCACCTCCCACGAATAAGGATATTCTCCTATGTAATAGCAATACCACTATCACACCTAAGAAAATTAACAGTAAGTCCCTAATACCTAACATCCAGCCTATATTCAAATTTCCTTTATTGATGAGACCAGGCTAGCTTTCTTATAGGATGTTTCCTCATATTTCTCTTGTATTTCCTATAAACTGGAAGTTAGGTCCATTGGCTTGATTTGATTCACATTAAACATTTTTGGTAAGAGAACTTCGTATGTGACACTGTGTATTTCATACTGCATGACAACAAGAGGCACATAATTTTATGTTATCCCACAGTTAATGATGCCAAGTTTGATTACTTGGTGAGGTGATGCTCACCAGATCTCACCATCCTAAAAGATAAGTTGTTTCCCCCTTTGCAATTAGCTGGTAATCTGTAGGATGATATTCTAGTGTCATGTATGTATCCTATTTCCTAATAACTTTTCACCTAATGGTCTTAGTGGCCAATAATGATCCTTGAAATTTGTTTTATGTTGACAGCGGGGTATACTTTCTTAATTAGTTTAATTTAAAACCAGAAAATGGAACTAAGAGAACTTTTTCACATACTAATGCTAAAGGAAAGACAGCAATAAATAGTATTGGAGATTTTGTCAGGGGAACATAGCTACTTTATTTATTTATTTATTTTAAATTTTTTTTAAAGAAATTTCTGATCTTATTTATTTGTTACTCTTACAAAATCTCATTTTTGACTAGACTCAGACTTAGAGTTAGGAGCTCTCAGAGAGGAAAGTCTACGTCTCTTGGCAATCTGTTCCTGGCGTTTCTCTTTGGCCTCCTTTATTCCCTTTACCAAAAGCTTAGCATATTCTGCAGCCTCTTCCTTATTTTTCTTAGTATCCCGTTTCTTCAGAGCAATATGCCGACATTTATGTTATAGGATACGTGGAGTAACAAGATGCTGAATCTTGGGTGCTTTGGTTCTAGGTTTCTTACCTTCTTTGTTTAGGGGCTTTCTCACAACATATTGGCGGACATCATCTTCTTTAGAGAGATTGAAAAGTTTATGGATTCTGCTAGCTCTTTTGAGCCCAAGGCGACTAGGCACAGCAGTATCTGTCAGATTAGAAATATCTTTCTCCCCTTTATTCACAATGACCAAGTTGAGAATACTCAGATTGGCATCCACAATGCAACCCCGAACAGATTTGTGCTTTCTCCAGTCCTCCTTGGTCTATAATAGGAATGCTCCTTACTCAGTAGCAGGTGGACACGGCCATGGGTCAAGACACCCTGCTTTATGGGGAAACCTTGTTTGTCATTTCCACCACTGATTTGAACCACATAACTCTTACATTCTTCACCCAGAGCATCAGCAGCAACTTCTGTGGCCATATGCTTCTCATAAAAGGCATGAAGTTTTCGTTCATTGTTCAGGTCAATGAGCTTCTGGCAGCCAGTGGCTGGGAAAGAGATGTTCAGCTTTATCCTGAAGCAGCTGACTGCCTCCGAGGTGCCATGAAAAAGAGCATACCTGCTTTAATTTTAATTAAAAAATTTAGCTGTGTAAAAAATACACATAACAAAATTTGTGTAAAAAATACACATAACAAAATTTATCTTAACCATTTTTAAGTGTACAGTTCAGAAATATTAAGTACATTTATATTACTGTACAACTAATCTCTAGAATTCTTTTCATCTTGAAAAACTGGAATTCTGTACCCATTAAACAACAACTCCCCATTTCCCTCTCCCCCTAGCCCTGGGCAACCACCCTTCTACTTTCTGTCTCTATGAATTTGACTACTCTGGGTACCTCATATAAGTGTAACCATACAGTATTTGTCTTTTTGTGACTGGCTTATTTTACTTAGCATAATGCCCTCAAGGTTTATTCATGTCGTCACATGTGTCAGATTTCCTTTCCTTTTTAAGGCTGAATAATGTTCTATTGTATGTATATACCACATTTTGTTTATTTGCTCATTTGTTGTCAGACATTTAGGTTGTTTCTATATCTTGGCTCTTGTGAATAATGCTGCTGTGAACATGGGTATGCAAAGACTCTGATTTCAATTCTTTTATACCCAAAAGTGGGATTGCTGGATAGTGTGGTAATTCTGTTTAATTTTTTGAAGAACTGAACATAGCTACTTTCATGATCCAGGCTACTCACATCATCTAGGCATGTAAGGTAAAGAAGTGAAGTACATCGAGTTATGTATTCTTTTGACACAGTTGTGTTTTTTGCATATTGAAATACATAATTATTTCTTCCTTTCAACAAGGAAGTACGTTTGCATTTTCCTTCAAGCAGATGGTCCTCTTTGTGTATGTCTTATTTTCCTGCTTCGATTGTTACATGGGTCTGGAAGCATTTCACTTTCTCTTTAACTCCACTTTGAGAAATAACAGCATGAGTACAAAAAAAGTGTAACTGGCACTAATGTCAGATTTAGAGAGAGAACATAGTGGTGGGACCTAGAGTAACTGGAGAGCACCTGCCCTGCTCATTGTTGCCATGCACAATGTGAATTCAGTGTGGCCAAATTTTCTGGATTTTCAAGAGAAGCTGGAAATCTGCATTCCTATGTGAAGTGTCCTGCTTTTTTTATATATTGAAAACTAATTCAGCCTTCTAGAAACACTAACCACACAAAATAGTGTTGTTTTTGTTGAATTTGGCCCATGGACTCCAGTTTGGGGCCTTACTGGTCACCAATATGGTCTTCTGTAAAGCTCATCTAACAGTTGAGCAAGTGGAAGGGTCTTAGAGGAAGGCACTGTTGGTCCAGACAGCTAGATCAGCAGAATCAAACATCTGATGATAGCACAGCTATATCACTTCCACTATATAAATTGAGTTAGGGATTTTAGAAATGATTGAATACTTTAATATAACAGGTATCCCAGAAAGCAGTTGTCCCCATGGTATCTTATTTTCAATTTTAAACGACATTTAAATACAATTATAAAACATTCATTGTGAACTTTTTTTTTAATATAGAAAGGCATAAAAATGAAAATCAACTGATCTGTTATCCTAGTCCCAGATGAAGAAAAATATTTTGGTATATTTCCTTCAAATCCTTTACAAAAAGGCATGTGTGTATATGTTTTCTCTAAATTAGAATAATACTATATGTAATTTAATGTCTTCTTTAAGGTTATATTAAGTATTTTTTTTGTATCATTAGTATTCTTAAAAAACATGACTTTTAATGCTCTAGCATCTTGCATTGTAATGTGAGCTATGATAGGAGTATTGTGCTGATGAGTGAAATGCTGATAGTGTTATCACAGGAGAATTTGTAAGGAAGTACCCCTTTTTGCCTTGGCCTTCTTCCTGGCTGCATCATACCTTTGCTATCATGCTAGTGTGGCCTTTCTAAACATCCTAAAATTCTGTGAATTAAATTTGGAAGCTCTTCTCTTCCCACTGACTTTTGCTTCATGGTTTTATTTTTTTTAATAACATCTTTAAGTTCACATATCATAAAATTCACCACCTTATATTGTACAAGTTAATGGATTTTAGTATATTCAGACTTATGAACCATTACTGCTGTCTAAGTTTAGAACATTTTCATCACCGCGAAAAGAAATCTCATGCCTATTAGCAGTCACTTCCCATGTGTCCAAACCTTCTCAGCCCTAGACAACCACTAATCTATTTTCTGTTTCTAAAGATGTGCCAATTCTGGCATTTCACATAAATGGGATCATACAATATGTGACCTTTTGTGACTGGCTTCCTTCATTTAGCATATTTTTTTTCAAGTTCCATCTTTGTTTTAGCATTTATCAGTACTTTATTTCTTTTTATGGCTGAATAATAATTCCATTATATACATATACCATATTTCGTTTATCCCTTCATTAATCAGTAGGCATTTGAGTTGTTTGTACTTTTTGGCTATTATGAATAATGCTGTTATGAACATTTGTGGATACGTTATTGCATGAATATATGTTTTCAGTTTTCTTGATATATATCTAGGTGTGAAATTGCTGGGTCCTATAGTAATTCTGTGGTTAACTTTTTGAGGAATTGCCAGTATTTTCCACAGTGGCTGCCTCATATTACATTCCCACCAGCAGTGTTTAAGGGTTCCAATTTCTCCACATCCTCACCAACACTTATTTTAGTGGGTGTGTAGTGGTATGTCTTTGTGATTTGGATTTGTCTTCCCCAGTGACTGACGATGTTGAGCATCTTTTCATGTGCTTATTAGCCATTTGCGTATCTTTTTTGACAAAATGTCTGTTTAGATCTTTGTACATTTTTTAATTGGGTTGTTGTCTTTTTTTATTATTATATTGTAAGAGCTCTTTATTTATTCTGGATACTAGTCTCTTGTCAGGTATACGATTTGCAAATATTTTCTACCATTCTGTGGGTTGTCTTTTCACTTTCCTGATGGCATCTTTTGAAATACAAAAATGTTTAATTGTGATTAAGTCTAGTTTATCTATTTTTTTCTTTTGTCACTTGTGCTTTAAGTGTCATCTCAATATTTTATTTTTAGTACAGTAAGTGAATTGGGAATTTATGAGTATTCCAGTATTAGGCATTGATTTGAAAGAGTCACCACTGTACTTCAGACTTGGATTTTTCTGTCAATTTTTAACTCCCAACCTGTTTTGTTTACTTTTAGACTTATGTCACTACCTGTGTATTTTACTTTTAGACTTATGTCACTACCTGTCTAATGTCACTCATATTTTGTAGGGTGTCGTCCCAACTGCTCAGCGGGCTGCTATCGTTGTGGGAGTAGAGCTACCAGTCTATGATATTACAAAGAAGCACTTAATATTGTCTGGGGTGATGGGAGACACAATTTTAACTCACTTTGTGTAAGTATGATAGGTTGTGCTCATGCCGTTTCTAGTATTTTGAGCAGAAAAAGTATCTTTCACTGAAATCCTCATAGGATTGATACCTTTATTCTACATCCCAGGTGCTATGGGCACTTTGGCACTTGGGGGCAGTGTCTAATACAGCACCCTATCAGAAGTCTGTAGGGTTTGCATTTGTTCACACACAGCCTCTATATCTCATAAGCCCATCTGTTTGTTTTGGTTAATTTTGGATCAGAAGGCAAGCTTTTATCAATGAGAATCAGAAAAAAAGGTGAAATTTTGCAGGGCCTGTGAAATGAAATCGCAGTTTGGGGCTGAAGATTGTTGCCAGTCTCATCCTACATTTTCTTCATCTTGCAACTTTTATGATATTTTACTAAAATGTATTTGGCATATGATACTATGGTTTAAAAATTTTATATAACTATTACATGACACTTCCTGCTTACACATCTTGCTAGACTTATAAACTGTCCCCTTTAAAAAGAAGGCTAAGTTTTAGATTGAAAAGTAAGGGCGACAACTTTTAAATGATATCTCTTTAGAAAATATTAGCTTTCTCTTTAGATTATAATGAAAGGGCAAGTGTCATGTTTTATCTGATGAGTCTGACTCAATGTACATTTCAGTTTGTCCTAATTTCTGTTTAGTGGGCAAGGGTGGAAGTGGGGCAATCTGTCATCTTAAAGTTTTCATCTTTAGTTCCAGCTTTACATGTGGCTTAGCTGGGGCTCTGGCTTCCAATCCAGTTGATGTGGTTCGAACTCGCATGATGAACCAGAGGGCAATCGTGGGACATGTGGATCTCTACAAGGGTACTTTGGATGGTATTTTAAAGGTATGGACACTGTGGGCTTGGATTGCATTTTTAATTTTCTTGGATACTTCAGACCTTTTAAGCCTTATTCTTAGTTGCTACATATCATTCTGAAGATGGAAGAATCATTATGTATATTTTTAGTAGCCTCTCAGAGTAATTCCCAGGTAGAAAACTGTTTCCTTAGCAATCTGCTGATGCACAGTGGACCTTAATATTATTATTCCAATTCGAATGCTTGAGACTACAGTATACTTTTATCAATAGCACTTTATATCAATAGAATTATTGATATAAAGGACTTAACGTATCCCACATTTTCCTGCTTCAGACAAGACAGAAACCCTAAGATAGAAAATCTGGTACTCGATTTCGGTTC
>NW_006436285.1:432479-476303 GCF_000325575.1 Pteropus alecto
TCATGTAGAAAGCTAAATATCGCAAATGTATTGTGTATTATATAATTACTGGTGATAAGACTTCTACAAAAAAGAAATTTGAGGCTAAAATATGATATTGTCATATGATTTCTCTGTGGTTCAGTTTAGTTTGATAAATATTATGCATCAGGCACATTTTAGTAGTTACAGAGAAATTATAGTGTACTGTAGGTGTATAAACAGATAATCAGCACAGCTTGGTAAGTGATAAACTTGGTGATAAACTCAGGGATCTATGGGAGGAAATTTTAATCCAATTTGGAAGTTTGAGATAGGCTCCCTGTAGATGGTGGCATCTTGAATAATAATAACTCATATATGTTGAGTACTTTACTGAGTATCAAGAACTGTCCTAATGAGACTTGCATGTCATTTAGGTGGTGACCATGTGGTGACATTCATTGACAGAGGTGTCACAGGAAGAGGAACAGGTTTTGTGGGAGACATCACAGTTTTGGACACAGTTTGAAGTGCATGAGGAACACCCAATGGAAATCTTAGTCTTAACTCAGAGTTTAGGGGTGTAGCTAAGAGCCTTGAGAATCAGTAGCTTACAGGTGTTACATAACTGTGGATGGAGAGAGACCACCAAGAGCAGATAGAGGAGGTCACACTTTTTTTTTTTGCCTCTTAGCACACTGGAGTATTATAAAACTCCTTTCATTAATAATGATTCACAGAGGCAGTGATTTGCAGACTCTGGAGAGTAGAGTTTTGCAAAAATCCCCCTTGCTATTTCTCATATGCTCGCCCTTCCACTTGACAATCACTGGTGTACAGAGAAGAGTAGGGCCAAGGAAAGAACTCTGGGAAATACTAATTTTTAAGGGCATGGCAGATGAAGAACCCAGGAAAGACACCAAAAGATAACAGTTCAAAAGATCTGAGGAAACTTAGAAGAGAGCCAAGGGAGTAATGAGTTTCAAGAAGGGATGAATAGTTATTTAATGTCAAATGGAATAGAGAGATCCAGTATAAGTACTGCAAAGTATCTGTTGGATTTAATATTTTCTAGAGTTTGCTGGATCGATGTTTGCAAAAGCCAGATTTCTGTGCACTGAGGAGTGTGTTTAATCATTCATTCATTCAATATAAAAATGTTTAAGTGTCTTATGTGCCAGGTACTATTCTAGGTTGATGAACAAAATCCTGGCTTTTGTGACACTGTAATTCTAATAGGAAGAGATAGATAAGCACATGAAACTGAGGATAAACAGACAAGTGTAAAATACTTTTTCAAGAAGATTGGCTAAGAGGAGATAGAAGGTACAATAATACAGTAATAGCTAACATTTATTGAATGCTTATTATGTGCCACACACTATATCATTTAACTTGCAGCAACACTATGGAGCAGATATTATCTTTCCCATTTCCATATTACTTCAGAAAGAAATGAGGGAATTTAAATTCAGAGTAGCTAAGTATTTATCTAAGATTACACACCTAACAAGTGACAGATCTGGGATTTAAAGCAGGGCCAATCTGATTCCAAAGTTTGTACGTGTAACCACTATGCTGTGTTGTCCTGGAAGAAATATATTTTCATGCTGGCAGTAACCTTTACGTACTTAATTTACTCATTCACTTATTTGCTATTAAAGTTCTTAAAATGATTTTACTCTATTGTCATTATATATAATAGCATCATACTTTATTATTTCATCTCTAAGAGTCCCCAAACACTTTGGTGAATGGTATTATGCATTCATCTATGATACAAACAAACAAGTGCAAATGTCATCCTGTCACCTCTATCTTAAAACCGTTGAATGGCTTCTCATAGACCCAAGGCTCTATATGATTTGACCTCTTTTTGCTTCTAAAGCCTTGTCTTTGCTACTTTTATTGTACATTCCAGACATACTGAACAATTTCTAGTGCTAGACTTTCTTTCATTCCCAAGTTTTCACCTATGCTATATACTTTGTCAGATGCCTCCCACCCCACCCTAAATATGCTTTTCACTTGGCAAGCTCTTACTTATTCTTCATCTCTCCTTACTTTTTTATAAAGGCCTTCCGTGACCATTGACCTAGGTTATATGTATTTTTATATTTTCATATTTCCATACACTTGCTCTATCATAGCATTTATTATATTTAAAAAAATTTATTGAGGACTAATTCACATATCATAAAATTCACCTATTCAAAGTGGCTTTTGGTATATTCACAGATATGTACAACCATCATCACCACAGTCAATTTTACAGCTTTTTTTTTTTTACCTCAGAAAGAAACTCCATGCCCTTTAACTGCCACCCACCTCCCGCTAGCCCTAAAAAATTCTAATCTACTTTCTATCACTGTAGATTTTCCTAGTCTGGATATGTCAGACAAATGGAATCATACAATATGTGACCTTTCTGACTCACTCCTTTCACTTACCATAATGTTTCCAGGTTCATCCATGTCGTAGCATGTATCAGTATTTTCTTCCTTTTTATGACTGGATAATATTTCATTATATGGCTATATCACATTTATTCACATTTGTTACATTTTATTGTAATTACTTTTAATATCTGTCTGCCCACCCCAATAGACTGTAAGTTCCTTGAAAGCAAGGCCATGTGCATCTTGTTTACCACTGTATCCACAAATTATTTATTGAATGAATGTGTAACTTCATGAAGTAGCCTGTTGTCTCTATCTACAGAAATTCTCGTTTGTTTTCACACAAGTGCCTCAAGCCAAAAAGTATGCCTCCTAGTTCTAACATTCTGAAGAAGTTGGTCACTCTTTGGGAAATTTATAAGGATTCATGGCTCATGGCTCATGGGAGTGTCAGTTACCCTCACTGTGTTTGTGCATTCATGTATTCAACAAATATTTATTCATATATTTATTGGAAACTTTACTGTGCCAGGCAGTGTTAGGTGGTAGAGATGTAATGGTGAACAAGGCAAACATAGTCTTTACTTCCCTGGAGATTGCATTCTAGTTGAGAGAGACAGACAACAAACACACAAATAATAAATAAACAGTATAATTTCAGATAGAAGTAAATGTTATGAAGAAACTAACAGAGCATAGTGAGATAGTGACTCAGTGATGTTGATGGGAGACTGCTTCAGCTAGGATGGCCAGAAAAAGGCTGTTGAGGAGGTGACATTTGAGCAGAGGTCTGAATGATGAGAAAAAAGTAGCCACATGAAGATCTGAGAGAAAAGTATTTCATAAAGAAATATATGAAATACTTTTCTCCTTATAAAGAGAAATCATATATAAATCATATATTTCATCTCTCTAAGTGTTCCTCTTTATAAAGAAGGAACAGGCACAAAGGCCCTGAGTTGGGAATGAGACGGACATGTTCAAGGATTAAAAAGAAGGCTGGTGTGGCTGAGTGTGGTAAAAAAAAAAAAGGAGAAAGTAGCAGGAAATGAAAATGGAGAGAGAGGGCCAAGGACTAAATCATATAGAATTCTGTGGGTCATTGCATACTTATAATGAAACCCATTGGGAAGTCATTGGAGAGCTTCAAGCAGGAAAGTGATACTTATCTGATTTATAATAAGTCCTTTGTAATTTTAGCAGTCTATGATTCTAGGTTATCTGCATCTGGGTTTTATTTTGGCTGATTTGCCCAATTTTCCAACATCAGTTTTGGTCAGAGACCTTCAGCATTTGCTGATGATCTATTGGAGGAAGCATATTACCCCTGTTTCGATAAATAGTGCCTTTATTATATGATTATTTCCTTCAAATAATAGTTAGTAAGGATAATTATCTTCAGTTTTTTTTAAAATTTAAGTATAGTTGTACACAATATTATATTAATCTTAGGTGTACAATATAGTGATTCGACAGTCATATACCTTACAATATAATCACCACCATCTGACCCAGCAATTCCAGTTCTGGGAATTTATCCAAAGAAATTGAGTGTTCTTAATCTACAGAATGGGATAAAGGATATTTATAAGTCTAGATACTCATATTATTGTTCAATCCAGATATATTCATTTTTCAATGTAGCAGTGGGTTTCACTTTACCAGTGGAAAGGCAAAAATAACATTTTTTTAAAAATGTCTAACACAAATGCCTAACACACAGGAGTTACTTAATAGATATTTGTTCACTAAATAGGAACTGTTTCTGTAGGCTGAATTCAACATGCATCACCAGTTTATGACCTTTGGAATACATAATTTGTCATTTAATTCTAATAACCATTCAGTTAGTGTGTATAGACCCCCATTGTATAAAATAGGAAGCCCGAATTCAAATCAATTCAAAGCAATGTAATCCTCAAAGCATTGACATGAGATAGGCCGTGGCATTACACAGAATGTACAGTGATGGAACAGACTTAGAGGATAGTGACTTGCCCAACTCCCTATTCCCCTACCTTGCTTTAGTTTTCTTATTATTACTTATTTCTGAAAAAAATATATGTTTGTGCATTTGTTTGTCAGCTCCACTAGAGTATGCACTTTACAAGAGCAAGGACTGTATAAATTATCTCCAAAACTCAGTGCCTTAAAACAACAAACATTTATTATCTCATATTTTCTATGGGTCAGGAATTCAGAAGCAGTTTAGCTGAGAGATTTCAGCTTAGGCTCTCTCATCAGGTTGAAGTCCAGATGTCAGCTAGGGCTGCAGTCACATGGCTTGACTATGGCTGGGATAGATGCTTCAGAGATCACTCATGTAGCTGTTAGCAGAAAGCCTCCATTCCTCTGTGGCTGTTGGCTAGAAGCCTTAGATTCTCACTATGTGGGCCTCTCTTTATGACATGGAAGCTGGCTTCCTCCAAAGTGAATGACCCAAGAGAGAACAAAGCAGAAGCCTTATTATATGTAAAATGTTTTTTATAACAAAGCATTGAGGTAATATACATTCACTACTGCCATATTCTATTGGTGACACAGATCAATCCTGACATGTGTGAGAGGGACTACATAAGAGTCGAATAACTAGAGGTGGCTTTTACTGGGAGCCATCTTGGAAGCTGGCTATCACAGATCCTTTCTCTTGTTTACTAGTATTACTGTTATCTCAGCATCAAGAATACCTTGCATATGGTAGGTGCTTAATATTTGTTGAATGAGTGGGTAGATGGATTTAGACCACATATGAATTCAAATGTATGTCTTAAAAAAAAGACCATTCATGGAGTCATAAGTTGTTGGGGAGGGGCATTCAAGATGAGTTCTAAAATAAAAGTAATTGTCAGATGTAAAGAATAAGGGAAATTCACTCTTTTTTATTATATCTTTCTTTCAGATGTGGAAACATGAGGGCTTTTTTGCACTCTATAAAGGATTTTGGCCAAACTGGCTTCGACTTGGACCCTGGAACATCATCGTATCCTTTTAGAACATGAAAATTAAAGCAAATGCTTTAGGCTCCCAGGTAGTTCTAGGCTATGGGAAGGAAAATTTGATTATTGAGAAACTCAGGCATTCTAATGGTGACCACTGAGTATTGAATTAAGTAAAGCAATGACTTTCAAATGGAATCTAATACAAACCGAAGGTAGTAGGAAAAAAAATGGCAGTTTCCTCTTTTTCACTGAAAACAAAACAAAACAACAACAAACAGCCAAATCTGGAAAGGGTTATGAAGTTTTTGGAAACCCTGCTGGGAGATGCCCATTGAAAAGTCCATGCTGAGGTGGTCTGTATTTCCTACCCCTTAACTATGGGGCCTAAATAGCTGGGGAAATAATAAGACAGAAAACACTCATAGGGTGAAAGAATCCAGGGCCACGTAGGGTTCTTTCCTCAGGGGTGGACCTCCTTCCTTTAGCTATGTTTGAGTACCTTCTATGTGCAGAACCATGGATTGGATACTGTGTGTGGTGTTTTGTGTATAGTGGTGAGCATTGCAGGGTTGAAAAAGAATTCCTTGTCCTTGTGCAGTCTATCGGTTGAGGGAGATAGTATCACTCTTCCTCCATGAGATTATGCTGATCACCTAACGTCTGTAACAATTACTCTAGCACTAAATTATATGTTGTCATTGATGTTCTTGGTTATGTGTTTGTGTATGTGGTCACGTGTGTGTGTCTCGTTTGTCCCTGAAGATTATAAGTAGGTTAGAATTTTAATTTGTGTATATTGCTAAATGCCAATGATCATAATGGGCACATGGTGGGCACTCAATGCATGCTTGATTTGCCAGGTATTATTTTTAAAAAGACTTTTAAGCAAGTGTAACTTAGAATAGCAGAGATTAAATACTTTAAGAGAATGCAATACACAATTTTAGAACTGGGTTTGGCTTTCAGTATCAACTCAGTGATCTTCCATAACTTGCTCTTCAGTTTTTTATTACATACGAGCAGCTTAAGAGGCTTCAAATCTAAGGACTGAATTATATGTGAGCCAAGCCCTGCCAACCTTTCTACTCTTTTCTCTTTTTCTTGTTCAAATGTATTTTGACAAAGTTGTGTTTATTGAACTATAGGTCTCCCAAAGGCCTCCTGCTGGAAGAACAATAGGATGGTTCAAAATTGTTCATGTGTTTGTGTTACCATGTTAACTTTTCCCTGAGAGGAAGTGTTAACACAGACTCTGGCCTTAGATTGGTATCTTCTGTGAAGATGGATACTGATGGGTGACATTCAAAATGGCCTTCTTTTCAAATGTGGGTTAAAAGTAGTTGATTAGCCCTAGACTTGGGCTAGAGCAGAAGGCATAGGCCAGGGCAGTTACTGCTATGTATGTTACAGACCTCAGTTCTCATTAAAGTATTTATTGGCAGAATCATTTTGACTTTGTCTTCATTTACTATTTTTTTTTCTTTGCCAACTCTTTAAGTTACGTTCTCCAGGAAGTGAGAAAGAGAAGGTGACTATGAAATTGAGTCTGGACTCTTAAAGCACATTTATGGGAACAAAGTGCTTTGTGCTTTCCCACTGCCATTCATTGTCATAATGCTGCTCACTTGTAAACATCAGGCAAGTGGTTATTTCCTAAGCATGAATAAACAAACAAATAGCTCATTTGGAAGCTTCTATGGATAAAATGCTAAAAGAGGCTTAAAATAGAACCCCATATCTAGAGTTTTAATTGTCTTACAAGTAAAAAGTTCTGGCTACTTTCTTGTACTAGGACAGTGCCTGTTACATTGTAGGCACTCAAATATTTGTGGAATGAGTAGTTTAGTTCTCCATTCTTATCCATTCATTTGTTCAAAAAACATTTATTATATGTCTATTATGTCCTAGATGCTGGTAATATAAAAATAAGTTAAGACAGTCTCTGTTTTCAAGCTCACATTATAGTAGGAGAAACAGACACATAAGTAGATAATCACAATAGGTACTAAGTACTATATGAGAGATGAACAAAGGACTGCAGAAACATAGAGGAGGGAACAGCCAATTACATAAAGGATTGGCTAAAGGCTTCATAGTGGAGGTGACATTTGTGCTGAAAAGCAGATGTTACCATGTGGATGAAGGAGGGAAGGACATTCCAGATAGGGGAACGTGGAAGAGTTCAGCATGGCTAAAATGCAGGGCCGTGGTTTTCAAATACCACGTGAGGCAAAATTGCCTGGAGATCTTGTGAAAAATGTAGATTTTTGTATCCCATCAGCTGAGAACCTAACCTTACTTGGGGCAAAGGCATTTCACTTTTGTCACAGGTACTTGATGCAGGTGGCCCTTAGATTATACTTTGAGTAGTTGTAAAGAAATGTGGGCTAGAATGAAAGGAAATAATAGTGTGGTTAAGGGTCAAATTATGAAGGGTCTCTATATGCTTAAAGGAAGAGTTTGACTTTTATCCTGGAGGGAGGAGGCAGGCAAAGGAAGTTTAAAATAAGGAAATAATATAACCAGCTTTGTATTTTAGGAAGAAAACCCTATTGTGGAGAGTAGCCTAGAGTGGAACAACCCAAAAAAGGTTTAGACTCACTGAAATCTACTCCTTTTTATGTACAGGTAGACAAAACAGAGTCCAGATAAACTAAGAACAATTGTTCTAAGTCACGTAGCCAGATTGTGGCATGTTTGAGACTAGCATGTAGTTATCAGATTTCTTCTGTCTCATTCTACTACCCTACAGTGACTTCTTAACTGTCAGTTTAAAGTACTACCTTTAAAAAAATTAGTGTAATGGCTAGGTGGAAGGCCAGAGGAGAGAAAGAACAGTTAGGGGGATCATTTTATAAACTATATAAATGTCTAACCAATGTACTATATACTTGAAACTAATAAAATTTAAAAAAATGTTGATTCTAAAAAAAATTAATTTTAAAAGACATTTTTAGAGAAGTTTTAGGTTCACAACAAAAATGTGCGGCAAGTACAGAGATTTCCTGTATACCTTCTACCCCTACGTGCACAGCCCTCCCACCATCAAAATTCTTCACCAGAGTGATTCATTTGTTACAATCTATGAATCTACATTGGTATACCATTAGCACCCCAAATCAATTATTTACATTAGAATTCAGTCTTGGTGTTATACATTCTCTGGATTTTGACAAATATATATAATATATTTAATACATAATATTAATGTATAACAACATGTATCCACCATTATAGTATCATACAGAATAGTTTCACTGTCTTGAAACTCCTCTGTGCTTTGCTTATTCATTCTTCTCTCTCCCCTAATCACCTAGACTCCATTGATGCTTTTATTGTCTCTATGGTTTTGCCTTTTCCAGAATGTCATATAATTGGAATTGTGCAGTGTTTAGCCTTTTCAGATTGGCTTTTTTTTCACTTAGCTATGTGCACTTATAGTTCCTCCATGTCTTTTCATGGCTTGATAGCTCATTTTCTTTTTTTTTTTTCTTTCGGGTATACCACAGTATATTTATCCATTTACCTATTGAAGGACATCTTGATTGTTTCCAAGTTTTGGCAATTATGAATAAAGCTGCTATAAACATTCACGTGCAGATTTTTTTTTTTTTGGACACAAGGTTTTAGCTCATGTGGATAAATACCAAGGAGTACAATTGCTGGATATATAATAAGAATATGTTCAGTTTTGCAAGAAACTTCCAAAATGTCTTCCAAAGTAGCTGTGCCATTTGCATTCCCACCAGCAATGAATGAGAGTTTCTGTTTCTCCACATCCTTGCCAGCTTTTGGTGTTTTCAGTGTTCTGGATTTGGGCCATTCTTATAAGTGGAGTGGTATCGCATTGTTTGCATTTGTTTTCAAGACTGCTAATTTTCTGAGTACAGGTATTTTACTTTCTTGGTTAAATTTATTCCTAGGTATTTTATTTTTTTCATGCAATTGTAAATGGGACCAGTTTCTTAATTTCTCTTTCTGATGGTTTGTTATTTATATATAAAAATGCAACGATTTCTGACTACTAATTTTAGATCCTGCTACTTTTCTAAATTTATCAGTTCTAATAGATTTTGGTGGAACTTTTAGGATTCTCTCTATATAGTATCATGTCATCTGCAAATATATATAACTTTATTCCAAAATATATATAACTTCCAAATATATATAACTTTAAGTGACCCTGGACAAGGCTGTGTCAGTACACCTCTAGCATAGTCATCTGCTTATTCCATATATATATATATTTGGAATAAGCAAATCCCTCATGTTACCAGCAACCTGAAGATCAAACAACTGACATTTCTGATTAGGAAACTCCAGATTTGAAGGGATAAAATAATGGTCAAAGTCTGTAGGCTATGCAATGAAAAAGCTTTCAACATTTTTCTATTTATTTATTTTTCTATTTATTTATTTGTAAGTTTAAAAAATTTTCTCAGATCTTCATATCACAACAGTATATGCAGGATTGTAATAATACTAATAATAATAATAATAATAATAATAGCAGCTAACACTTATATGGCTTTTATGTGCCAGATGCTGTTATAAGTGTATTGTACTTATAAAACTCTGTTTACATCCTTCCAGATATGAGGTAGGTGCTATTCTTATTTTTCAGATGAGAAACTGAGACACAGAAAGGTAAAATACTTTATTCCTAGGAAATGGCAGA
This sequence comes from Pteropus alecto, assembly GCF_000325575.1. Taxonomy (NCBI): domain Eukaryota; kingdom Metazoa; phylum Chordata; class Mammalia; order Chiroptera; family Pteropodidae; genus Pteropus; species Pteropus alecto. The sequence goes on from NW_006436285.1 coordinate 442,457, forward strand.
GCCAGGATTCTAACCTAGGCAGTCTGGCTCATGAGCCCATGCTTGTAATGACTATGCTAGAGGTGTACTGACACAGCCTTGTCCAGGGTCACTTAAAGTTTATGGCAGGTGAGCAGTAAAGAATATTGATTTCATTAATTCCCCTATCTTTATAGTACCCTTAGAGAAAGATGGTCAATAGTTGTGTGATTGGTCACTCTTTGACACCTAACTGTAATACTGGATTTAAATTATTTTCCTGGAGACATGTGATTGCAAATATTATTTTTCTCTTATTCTCCACTTTCTACTGCTTTTCCTTTCTTTTGTTGGCCTTTCTTCTCCATGACCTCCTTCATCACTGGCCCACCACACACAGAAGAACTTGTTATTGTTATGTGTTAGACTATTTATTGAAGAACTTGGAATTATCAATATGGATGCCACTAGTTTGAAACTGAATATGTAGACATGGGGCTAGACTTCTCAGACTCTCTCCTCTAGTGCAAAGAAGTATGTTGTTCTGCTTATAAAGAAATTTATGGGAGGAATGATTAAACTACAAAGGACCTAATTATAAATACTTCTTTTCTATTCACTAATGTACAGCACTTAAAGGATAATGTTTTTGTTAGTGTAGCCTAGTCAAGATATTACATGTAAGTTAAAGTAATAAAATTGCTTTTTAAAGAACAAATATTTTGATATCTTCTGTTAGAATGGTCATTCCACATTAATATTAATTCCTGAGGTTTGACTAAAGGATATTCCTTCTCTTTATTCAGTGTCACAGCATCAGAATTCAGTTGTATTTTGGGCTTTGCCTAACTCATTATAAACATTCTTCATGCATCCTTGTCTCATTTATTTAGTAAGTAAGAAAAACAATTTAACACATCATTGTTGTATATGATTACTAAGGGACTTGGTAATTTTAAAATAGTAGTTGGAATTTTGGATTCTGAGTCTTTTCCACATTTGAAATAACCTCTAGCCATTCAGTTATAATTTCTTGGTTTAGTTTTCTCACTTTTTAAGCCATCTCTGAGATGATATGACACAAGTTTGCTTTTCTATGGGAAGTGCTTTAGTATTTGTTAAATGGCTCAGTAGGCAAATCTGCAAAAGTATTATGAGTGGTAAAAGCACATTGAGCAGTTTTATTAAGGCAGTGTGCCATTTTACTGGGCCAATGGCTGTGTTATTTCAACATGTTTATAAGCTTTTAGTGCCTTAATGTCAACTTAATTGAGACATAACTGGAACTGATGTGGATTTATTATAGTAAATGGGAAATATGATTCAATCATGGGATTATTGGGTGACACATCAAATAAAAACAAACCTAAACAAATAAATGAGACCCCCCTCCCTCAGGCTCTTGGTCTTACATGATTTTCGTCCCTCTAGTGCTCTGGAACAAATGAATCCTGCCTGCCCCACTGTATAGAAGGTGTTTTGAAAGAAATAGGCACTACTTTGTGTATTAAAACGGAATCTGAGACCTTTAGCAGTTGCATTGGTCATTTCTAGGACTCCTCATGAGAGGACTTTTTGAGCCCAGTAGCTGATTATGGTTCCAACAGCTTGTAAATCCAGGGGACATACAGCTGGGTAGTAGCCTGTTAAACTATCATGCACTTTACCCTGACACAGTTTATCTGTTAGGTGGAGCTCATCTTTCCTTTTCAACAAGGCTGCAAGTCTATGGCTTCGAGGCCCAACTGCATCAAAACCTGTCTCCTGGCTCCATGTGATCATGTTTTCATAGTCTCATGCCTTACCATTTTATGGCATTGCACAAAGCAACTACCTCAAAAAATTTTAAGAGTGAAAACACATTGAAATCAATATCTGGATGTCACACAACACTGTACTGATGATGTAGTTGTACTGTGAGGGTCATTCTTAAACTGCTGTGTCCCATTAGTCCAAACTTCTAAATTTGCAGATTAACTCTAGCAGTAGGGCATATCAATAGGTTTCCTTTTGTAAAAAACAACCGGGTAACTTCCCTGAGCATGGCTTATGCTTTCAGGAAGCCATGCATTTTTAATTTTTTTGACATATTCACATCAGTGTGGGATGTTCATTTATGGCTCACTTTTGACTTCTCAACAGATATCCTAGGGAATCTTTACACTTCAAGAAATTCCAGCAAAAATATGAATCAGAATTCTTATCAATGGTTAATGCTCCTTGACCTAGTAATACTGCTGTGGAGAATTTATTCTAAGGAATTAAACAGATGTGCCAAAGATTTATATACAAGGGTATTTATAGTGGTATTACAACGGTGAGAAATTGTAAATAACATAAAATGTACAACTATTAGGAAATGGTTAAAATATATACTCATGTTAAAAAAATGCAACCATTACAAGTCATATTTTTGAAGAAAAAATGACAAGAAAAAATGCACAATATAAGGTTAAATGAAGAAAACAGATGAAGAATAACAGTGATCATCTCTGGATGGTACAATTATGGGTACCATTATATATTTTCAAAAATTTCTAAAATGAGCAAAAATTGCTTTTATAATTAGAAAAAGAATAATGAAAATCATACCTACATCAATATATAACTCTAACAGAAATCCCAGCAAAGCTGGGGCAATTTTAGTACCTAGCTCTGAATAAATGTTTGTGGGGTAGGTAGACAGATGGATAGACTAATGAATGAATGACAATTGACACTTGTAGGGAACATCATTGAGTTGATATGACTGCAGAAATAACAAATGAAGATTTTGTAATTAAAAGAAGATTCTAGATCAGTCAGCAGTTTGAAGTCACTAAAGGAGTCACAAAATAAGTGAGTGGCTAATGGCAGTCAAAGAGTTGTGGTATGGCCTTGGGTCCATTGCTGCTCTTGTTGCCCAGCTATCAGTACCATATATCCTTTTGTTCTGTGTGGGTCCTTGAAGTATCTCTCATGCCTGCTGCTTTCACTGGTCTCTATTCAGTTTGGCCAGTGACTAAGTGAGAATGAAATCAAAGTCACAAGTTCATTTCCCATTTGAATCAGTGAACAATTCTCCATATAGGGAAAAGTTATCTCAAAGCTAACTCTGGCTGGCCATCTCTCAAGAGATGGCTTATTGGTCATGTGGACAAGCAGGAGAGTGTTGGTGGATCAGAGAAACCTGCCTCTAACACTTGTGAGACCATTTAAAATGTCCTGTACAGAGTGCTGTGTGTTCTTATGTCTTTAAGAGTAGTCCTCTGAAACTGAAGTGTGCTATGTATAACGTTAGCTACCCGAGGAATCAATATAAAACTTAGTTTTTATAAAAAAATTATGATAAGCTGTTCATGGAAATTTTAAGTGGGATTGATTGACATACATTTTGTCTTAGAAGGTCTTAATATCTTTTGGCTATTTTGATCAAATTGCTTAACAGGATCTGGCTTTTTTGCAAGTCTATCTGGAGACAACACTGGATGCTTGAATGAAATTGAAATGTTTCTTCTCCAGTGCATTCTCTTGTCTGTGAAGAAGCCCACATCAAAGAAAGTTATCAGATTTTTGCATTCTGCATCTCTGCTCTTGGTGGCTTTTTAAACAGTGTTTTTTAATTGTAGTTATTCTTAAACTCAAGTGTTTGATAGTACTGTCTTAGTTGTATCTGCTCTGTATTGATCCCGCTAAGGTATTAGATATACTGTTTGTGTTTTACAACCTGAATCATATCTCATCACTCATTTTCAAAAATCTTATTCAGGTGTTAAGGAATTCACAGTTCAGAGGCTAATTCTCCTTGTCCAGGAGGTCATAATGTCCTCAGATGTGATGCACTCCCTTAAATTGGTCAGCTGGAGGTTTTATTCTTCAGGATTTTTAAGGAAGAGGAAGAGAACATTTTCTGAGCACCAATAATGTGCTGTTAAAAGTTTACTAGGCATTTTTCACATACAGTATTGGAATTAATTCTCATTATAACTATATAAGGTAGGTACTATTACCCCAATTTTACAAATGAGGGACCTGTAGCTTTGAGAACTTAAATGACTGAATCATCATTTGAACTCTGATCTGTTAAACTTCAAAGCTTTTTATTTTTCTACTGCTCACACTGACTCCTAGGAATAACAGGGTTTCTCAGACTGAACCTAATAACACAACAATCACCGAGGCTCCCCTCAAGTTCTGCCTTTCTCCTGTAACTAATTTCCATTCTACTTTGCTTGTGTTACCTTGGCAAGATTAGTTCTTTGCAGCAAGGCCAGAAAATTAAGCTTTGAATCACCAATAAGGAGGACATGATTTGAGCCTGCCTTCAGTTTTATCCAAAAACCCAGTTACTGTTTGTGTTTTACCTAGTTCCCAGTAACTCATTACCCAATTCAAGAGTGTGTCTTATTGCTAGCATAACTGATACTTGCTAGGTACTCAGCACCTCAAATAATATTGGCTTCCATCATGCACTCAAGAGTCAAAAAGTTCTTTAGTTGTAGGAACATAAAGCCTACTATGGTGAAAGCAAGCAATGGTCCTCCTCTAGACCAGAGTGGTAAGCAGAGCAACTGCCTAAAGAAAGATCTACCAAAGTAGAGTTGATGTGTATTAGAATAGGTTAGTGAGAAACAGGCTTTTTGTGTTGAAAGTATAGGGTGAAAATAGGGAGAAGGGAATTTTCAAGAGTACGGATATTGAAAAGGATGATCATTAACTTATGAACAACTGAAGGAAAGCAAACTGAGAGTTAATCTATGATTGAAGGGGAATGAAAACCCAGTGCAAAGCATCATGATGTAGTGCCATCCTTTTGAGAGGAGGATGGCCAGATTCCATCCAGATTCTGAACATTATAGTTTGAGATTTGAGTAAAAATGTTCACAGAGCTCTTGGAATTAGCCATTACACATTGGACTCAAATGCATCCTCAGACCATCATTTTAGAGATACTGAGGAGTTAACTTTCCAAGGTTGTTTTGGCACCAAATCCCAGACACATTAATCCATACTGCTGAGGTTTCTTCTTGCCCTCTTGTCCATTCAGCAGCTTTCCAGGGAGATAATTTAATTTGGGGCCTTAAGAAATAAATTTTATAGGAATCCAGTATGGAGACCAGGAGGTTGAGGAAAGGGTTACAGGAAAGCTCAGGAAGGCTGAGGGTAGTTCTTGGGTTACTTCTCCACTCTGCTTTTGAGCATAATTCCCAGCTGCTCACAGTCATTTTTCTGTACCCACAGAAAGCAGAAAGAGGCACTGGCTCCTCAGCTGGTCTCCTGAGCCATTTTAGACACATCCTCTTATGCGACTGAATTTCTTAGGAAAATGAAAGTTTGAGAGTAAATGGAATAAGGTCAAGCTCTGAGGAGCAAAGTGGGTCCAGTGTGGACAGCTTGGCAGTGTCTTTCTTGGTAACTACCCCTTTTCCCTCTTCCTTCCCTTCTAGTGTCTCAGAATTTGTGGTTCAGCATTGTCATCAGCAAGTACCTACAAGTGAAGTAAGAAGCCAGCTGAGGGCCACAGAGTTAGAAAGGTGGTGGATTGAGAGGGGTAATAGCAGAAATAATCACGCGATAGGTTATTTCCCAAAGAAACTGTTTTTGAATACTGTGAAGTGGGGGAAACAACAAGCTTTGGAATTTAATACATGTTTCTACATTTTATGTTAACTCACTAAAAATGTCTGATTTACATTGGAAGGAGGTGCAGGACTCCTCACTTTACCAAAGCAATCACTATAGTAAACAGTTAAAAAGAACAAAACCTCATTTCTTCAGTGCTGTGCTGTTCAATATGGTAGCTATTAGCCACATGTGGCTGTCAAGCACTGAAATATGGCTAGTTTGAATTGAGATGTTCTGTAAGGGTAAAATATACAACAGACGTAAAAGATTTAGCATGAAAAAAATGGTGTAATAATTATATTGGGTTACAGGAAATAATGGTTTGATATATTGGGTTAAATAAAATATTAACATTAAGTTCAGCTGTTTCTTTTTTACCTTTTAATGTGGCTACTGGAACATTTAAAATGACATATGTGACTCACATATATTGGATGGTGCTGCTCTAGTGTATTCAAATGTAGGATTTGACTTTTAAGCATCTTTACAGTAGTACATTTCTTGCTTTAAGTATACCTGTACAGGAGAAACAGACTCATTGCAAGAGAAGGACAGGGAGGAATGGAGATTTGCAAATGGGGAAACTGATTATGGAAGAAAGTTAGTACCATGCGTTAGTTACCTCTCAGTCTGGGGCAAGGGGGTCTGGGGGTGTCAATGGCCTGAAGTAAGTGCTCTCATCCCCCTAGTTTCCTCTAATTTTCTAGTTGGGACCCAGAGAGGGGACAGAGAAGGCACTTTGAAACTTCTTTGCCCTTACCCTTTTAGCCATCAAGCTGTGAGTGGGAGATAGTGGTAATGTAACAGGAACTTTCCCTAGACTCCTCTGGGCCATTATCCCTGGCTGAGAGAAGGAGGAGGAATGAGGTAAGCCCCTTCTTCACTCCCAGGGCCATTTGGTAGAGCTGCTGACGTACCTCCTTCTGCCAATAGGCGTAGATGAGTGGGTTGAGCAGGGAGTTGCCCACACCAAGCAGCCACAGGTACCGTTCCAGCACTAGGTAGAGGTGGCACTCCTGGCAGGCTACCTGCACAATGCCAGTGATAAGGAATGGGGTCCAGGACAGAGTGAAGCTCCCAATGAGAACCGCCACAGTACAGACAGCCTTGAAGTCACTGGGACTCCGTGGAGGCCGGTAAGCTCCAGTCACGGCTCCTGTGTGTTCCATCTTTCGAATCTGCTGGCTGTGCACAGAGGCAATCTTGAGCATGTCGCAGTAGAAGAAGACAAAGAGGAGCAGAACTGGGAAGAAGCCAACACAGGAGAGTGTAAGCATGAAGCGTGGGTGAAATACAGCGAAGAAGCTGCAGGGCCCCTGGTAAGTGGTCTGCTGGAATATTGTAACTCCGAGTGGGAGGAAGCCGATGAGGTAGGACACCAACCATAGCCCAGCAATGCAAGTTCCAGCCATGAGCCCGTTCATGATCTGGAAGTAGCGGAGAGGCTGCTTGATGGCAAGGTACCTGTCAAAGGCAATCAGCATGACCGTGAGGACAGAGGCAGCTGCAGAGGAAGTGACAAATGCCATCCGAAGAGTACACAAGGTCTTCTGTGTGGGCCATGCCAGGCTGGAGAGATGGTCTGTGACTAGGCCAGAAATGGCCACACCAAGCAAGGTGTCAGCCATAGCCAGATTCAAGGTGAAACAGAGACTGACACCATCATTCTTGTGGATCAACAATAGCACAGCCACAGCCACTAGGGCATTAGCAGCAATAATAAGGGAGGCCAGAACAGCAAGGATCACTCCAAATGAGAAAGATGACTCCATGTCTTGAAGTGGCAGGATTTCCACTTAACAGAGCATGCTGGCTCTCTAGCTCGAATTCTCAATGGCTGGAGAAGAAGGAGCTGTGGATTCAGAGCTGCAGCACAGTTCTGGCCATCACTGGCAGTTCAGGCTGGCAACTTGCCATCTTTGGGATCCTGCTGGTTATTAAGAATCACTCACCCTCTCTTTTTTAGTCCTCAGCTTCTTGCCTCTCCAGCCCTCTGAAGGCAGTAGTCCCAGTGCAGACCTCCTCCTTGGCCCTGAGCTAGTCCCTCCCCCTACAACAACCAAGTTACTAGACAACTCACAAGTACCTGCTGCACACTGTCTCACCAGGCTCTTTCCTTTCACTGATGCTTCATGGACTTTGGAGGGACTGTAGCATTCAGCAGGTCTCCTGTTTGGCAGAAGATATACTTTACTCTAATCATATTTTTTCTTCCTCCATAGCTTGATGTTAAATCTCCACTTCTTTCTCAGCCTCAAGTATTAGCTTAACAACTAGTCTCAGCTTAATTAAGCATTTGCTTAATAACTAATTAAGTTACTATTATGACTGCTTTTAATCAAGCAAGATGATCATAATCAGTTAAAGTGGAAAGTGAGGGCAGGCAAGCTATTTCAGTGTCCAGCATACTTTCAGGGGAGTTACCACACATTTAAGCTCTTTCTTATCTTTTGCTTCCTAACATCTCAGATTCTAATTCTCTCAAATAGGATGTCCTGTTTCCTTATTTCTTACCCCTCGGAACTCAATTAGTTGAGGATTCAGAGGGGCAGGAAAAAAAGCCAAGAAGTGTTAATACCCTTCATTCCATCTGAAATAGAGCCCATCTCCATCTAAACCTGTTCTTGTTGTGTATACTCATTGAGACCTTTTTCTGCAACCACACCAGGCCATGTTTCTGGTCATGAGTAGTGGCTGCCAGCCTTGACTTTCTTATTCCTGTAGACCTGAGGTATCTCTAGGACAGGAAAAGAGGAGGTGGGCTGCATTAGAAAGTGTCTGCTTTAATGTTAGGTTGTAGAATTTTCCATTTCTCAGCTCTAGGGTTAGGGCAAAGGGAGGCAGCATTGCTGAGGCATGTGAGATGGGCTCAAGGAGGGCGGTTGTGTAGATCACTCCTATTTTAGGTTCTAAATCCATCTGCTTGGGCACATTAGAACTAACCTTTGCCTGCTACTCTCATCTTGGATACCAAGAAGAGAGGGGTGGGGAGAAGAGTGATTAGAAGCTTATTTACTTAGTTCAGCTGAGAGCACAAATGAGCGAGGTTAATGTTTTCAGTGAGGGACTGGAGCAAAGTGCAGAGTTGGAGACAATGTATATTCCAGTATATTTTGATAGTCTGAGAGAACTTTTGGCAGATGTCTCCCCTACAAAGGATCAGAAAGGCTGTGGTGTGGGGATCTGGTGTTTCGGTTGCCAGCCTGAGAATATACTTATTCTTTGGTATATGCATTAGGAGGCTGATTTCAGTTGTGTGGTACCTGACCTAATTTTATGCCTGGATATAGAGTGTGCTTTTGTTTCCCCAACCCTATGTTCCATGCATGAAGTCAAGATGGTCCTTTTCAAGCCCATGCTCAAACTTGAAGTGCATCAGAACCCAGATTCTTGGATTCCTCATTCCCAGAGTTTTGGATTCATTGGGTATGCAGTGGGCCAGAGAATCTGCATTCCTAACAAGTTCTCAGGTGATGCTGATGCTGCTAGTTTGGGGACGACTCTGAGAACCACTGCTCTAGTGAAATGATTCTTAAACTTAGTTGTGCAGTGGAATTGGTGATTCCAAAAATACTGACATTTGGGTTACACACCAAGAGATCCTGTTGTCATTAGTCTGGGGTGTGACCTATGCATCTGGAGTTTTAAAAGTTCCTCAGATTATTCAAATCTTCAGCCAAGGGTGAAAACCACTATTCAGTGGCGAAAGCACAGATTCTGGAGTCAGGACACCTTGGGGCTGGCCTGACACTATGTGTTTTCACTAGGACTAATGACTTCTCCTCTCTGACTTAGCTTTGACTTCCTCATGTGTAACATGGGGACAATAATACCTACACTACAGGGTTGTGGGGATGATAAAATTAGATATGATGGATGTGAAAGGACTTCATGAAGTGTAAAATGTTACACAGATATTTTTATTGTGTGTCTTCTAGTCTGTTTTTAATTAAAGTGTATATCAGATCAGAAGTTTTGGTATGACACAAGAGCTTGGTAGAAATACAGAATCTCAGGCCCTGCTTAAGACCTACTAAAGCAGAGTTTGCATTGGATTATATTCCCTATGCTGTACTTTACATTTCCATGACAATTTTTATAACTACCAATTTGCATGCCTTGATCTTTTCACCTTTTTAACCTATCCCGACAATCCCCTTTTCGTCTGGCCATCACCAATTTGTTCTCTGTATCTATGAGTCAATTTTTGTTTTGTTTGTTTGTTTATTTTTTTCTATAGAGTCCACATATAAGTAAGATCATATGGTATTTTTCTTTCTCTGTCTGACTTATTTCACTTAGAATAATATCCTCTAGGTCCTTCCATGTTGTTGCAAATGGTAAAATTTCATTTTTTTATGGCTGGGTAATATTCCATTGTATGTATGTACCACAACTGTTTTAACCAATTGTTTATTGATGGACACTTAGGTTGCTTCCATATTTTGGCTATTGTAAATAGTGTTGCAGTGAACATAGGGGTGCATATATCTTTTCAAATTAGTGTTTTGGATTTCTTCAGATAAATACCCAGAGGTGGAATTGCTGGTTCATAAGTTGGTTCTATTTTTAATATTTGAGGAACTTCCAAACTGTTTTCCATAGTGGCTGCACCAATATGTAAACCCACCAACAGGGCACAAGGATTCCCTTTTTCCACATCCTTGCCAACACTTGTTTGTTTATTTATTGATGATGGCCGTTCTGACAAGTGTGAGAGGATATCTCATTGTTGATTTAATTTGCATTTCTCTGATGATTAGTAACATTGAGCATCTTTTCATATGTTTATTGGCCATCTATATGTCCTCTCTGGAGAAAAGTGTATTCAAGTCCCCTTCCCATTTTACATATATATATATATTGAGTTGTGTGAGTTCTCTATAAATTTTGGATATTAACCTCTTATCAGATATGTCATTGGCAAATATCTTTTCCCATTCAGTAGGTCATCTTTTTGTTTTGTTGATGGTTTCATTTGTTGTGCAAAAACTCTTTAGTTTGATGTAGTTCCATTTGTTTATTTTTTTCTTTTGTTTCTCTTACCTGAAGAGACATATTAAAAAAAAAAATATTACTAAGAGTTTACTGCTTATGTTTTCTTCTGGGAGTTTTATAGTTTGGGGTCTTTCACTTAAGTCTTTAAACCATCTCGAGTTTATTATTGCATATGGTGTAAGAAGGTGGTCCAATCTTTTTTTTTTTTTTGCATGTATTTGTTCAATTTTCCCAGCACCATTTGTTGAATAGACTGTCTTTACCCCACTGTATATTCTTGCCTCCTTTGTCATAGATTAAATGACCCTACAGGCATGGATTTCTTTCTCTTTTTTTATTAAAAATGATTGGGGTGGCATTGACTAATAAAATCAAATAAGTTTCAAGTGTATAATTCAACAGTATGGCGTGGATTTATTTCTGGGCTCTCTTCTCTATCCCATTGATCTGTGTGTCTGTTTTTATGCTATCACTATGCTGTTTTGATTACTATAGCTGTGTAGTATAGTTCGATATCAGGTAGCATGATACCTCCGACTTTGTTCTTACTTCTCCCAATTGCTGTGGCTTTCCAGTCTTTGTGGTTTCATATAAATTTTAGGCTTCTTTGTTCTTGTTATGTGAAAACGCCATTGATATTTTGATAATGATTGAATTTAATCTATAAATAGCTTTGGGTAGTTTAGACATTTTAAAGATTTAATTCTTCCTATCCATGAACACATTATATGCTTCCATTTATTTGAATCTTATTCAATTTTTTTCAATGTTTTATAATTTTATTAGTGTGGGTCTTTTACCTCCTCAGTTAAATGTATTCCTAGGTATTTTATTTTATTTTTTGATGAAATTGTAAATGAGATTGTTTTCTTAAATTTTCTTTCCGATAGTTCATTATTGGTGTACAAAAAATGCAACTGATTTCTGAGAATTAATTTTGTATCCTGCTACCTTACTGAATTTAGTTATTAGTTCTAATGGTTTTCTGGTGGAATCTTTAGGATTCTCTATAAGTAGTAATATCATGTCATCTGCAAATAATGACAGTTTTACTTCTTTCTTTCCAAATTGAATAACTTTTATTTATTTTTCTTGTCTGATTGCTGTGGCTAGGACATCCAATACTGTGTAGAATGAAAGTGGTGAAAGCCTACATCCTTGTCATATTCCTTATCTTAATGAAAACACTTTCAGCTTTTCACCATTGAGTATGATGTTAGCTGTGGGTATCTTATATATGATCTTTATTATGTTAAGGGATGCTCTCTCTATTCCTACTTTGCTGAGTTTTTAATTTTTTTAAATCATAAATGGGTGCTGGATTTTGTCAAACACTTTTTCTGCATTTATTGGTATGTTCATATGATTTTCATCTTTCATTTGATTTATGTGGTATATTACATTAATTGATTTGTGAATATTGTACTAACCTTGCATTCCAAGAATAAATCCCACTTGATTGTGGTGTATGATCTTTTTACTGTATTCCTGAATTTGGTTTGCTCATATTTACTTGAGGATTTTTACATGTATATTCATCAGGGATATCAGTGTCTTTGTCTGGTTTTGGAATTGGTGTAATGGTGGCCTCTTAAAATTAGCTTGGGAGCCTTACCTCTTCCTGATTTTTTTGTAGTAGTTTGAGAAAAATAGGTGTTAATTCTTCTTTGAATGTTTGGTAAAATCACCCGTGAAGCCATCCAGTGCTGGACTGTTTGTTGAGAGTTTTTCTTATTACTGATTTGATTATGTTTGCAGTAATTGGTCTGGTTGGAGTTTGTTTCTTTTTATTGTCTTGGAAGATGGTATGTTTCTAGGAATTTATTCATTTCTTACAGATTGTCCAATTTATTGGTATATAATTGTTTGCAATTATTTTATTATAATCCTTTGTATTTCTATTGTATGAGTTGTTACTTCCCCTCTTTCATTTCTGATTTTATTTATAAGGGTCCTATCTTTTTTTCTTGATGAGTCTGGTTAAAGGTTTATCAATTTTGTTTATCTTTTTAAAGAACCAGCTTTTGGTTCTATAGATAATTTGTATTGTATTTTCAAACTATTTTGTTTATTTCTGCTTTGATCTTTATTATTTCCTTTCTTCTACTCACTTTGGGCTTTGTTTGCTGTTCATTTTCTAGTTCCTTTTGGTGTAAGGTTAGACTGTTTGAGATTTTTGTTGTTTCTTGAGGTAGGCCTGTATTGCTATGAATTTCTCTCTTAGAATTGCTTTCACTGTGTCCCATAGATTTGGATGATTGTGTTTTCATTTTCATTTGTCTCAAGGTATCTTTTGATTTCTCCCTTGATCTCATCGTTAACCCATTCATTATTTAGTAGCATATTATTTAGCCTCCATGTGTCTGTGTTTTCGATTTTTTTTCTTGTAATTAATTTTTAGGTGATATCATTGTGGATAGAGAAGATGCTTGATATAATTTCAATCTTCTTAAATTTATTGAGACTTGTATTGTGGCTTAGCATGCTCTATCTTGGAAAATGTTCCATGTGCATTTATAAAGAATGTATATTCTGTTGCTTTGGGGTGGAATGCTCTAAAAATATCAATTAAATCCAACTGGTCTAGTGTGCCATGTAAGGCTGCTATTTCCTTGTTGATTTTCTGTCTGGAAGATCTGTCCATTGGTGTCACTGAGGTTTTAAAGTCCCCTACTATGACTGTACTACTGTTGATCTCTCCATTTATACTGGATAAATTTACTTTATAGATTTAGGTCCTCCTGTGCTGGGTGCATAAATATTTACAATGGTTACATCCTCTTGTTGGATTGATCCTTTTATTATTATGTAATGTCCCTCTTTGTTTTTTATTATCGCCTTTGTTTTAAAGTCTATTTTGTCTAAGCATTGCTACCCTTGCTTTTTTTTTTTTTCATTTCCATTCACATGAAATATATATATCCATCCCTTTACTTTTGGTCTGTATGTGTTTTCGATCTGAAGTTGGCCTCTTGTAGACAAGATATGTATGGGTCTTATTTTCTTAACCATTCAACTACCGTATGTCTTTTGATTGGAGCTTTTAATCCATTTACATTTAGAGTGATTACTGATAGGTACGAAGTTATTGCCACTTTGTTATTCATATTTATGTTTTTTTTCCTTTTTAAAGAAGTCTAACTTTTTTTTTTGTCTTTCGATTGGAGCATTTAATCCATTTAAAGTAATTATTTTTGTTTTGATAATTTTTATTTTTCAATTAGAGTTGGCATACAATATTATATTAGTTTCAGGTGTAAAATGTGGTGATTAGACAATTATATAATTTGTAAAGTGATCACCTGGATAAATCTAGTATTTATCTGATGCCATATGTAGTTATAACAATATTATTGACTATATTTTTTATGCTATACTTTACATCCCATAACTATTTTATAACTACCAATTTATACTCATTTCCTTTCCCTTTTTCAACCATTCCTCCAACCTCCCTTCTATCTGTACCATTAAAATATTATCTGTACCATTAAAATATTATCTGTATCTATGAGTTTGTATCTGTTTTGCTTGTTTGTTTATTTTGTTCTTTAGATTCCCCATGTAAGTGAAATCCTATGGCATTTGTCTTTCTCTATCTGACTTACTCCACTCAGCATAATGCCTTCTAGGTCCATACATTTGTTGCAGAGCAAGATTCATTCTTTATCAATGGCTGAATAATATTCTATTGTATATATGCACCACCTCTTCTTTATTCATCCACTGATGGGCACCCAGGTTGCCTTCCTATCTTGGCTCTTGTAAATAATGCTACAATGAACATATGGATTCATATGTCCCTTCGAAGTGTTTCGGGTTTCTTCGGATAAATTCCCCAGAGTGGGATTACTGGGTCCTTCTTTGTCTCTTGTTATAGCCTTTGTTTTAAAGTCTGTTCTCCCTGGTATAAATATTGTTACCCCAGCCTTTACTTTTATTTTTAACAAATTTTTTAATGAAATATCTTTTTTCATCCAATTTGTGTTTGTCTTTTCATCTGAAGTGAGTCTCTTTTGGGCAGCATATTATGGGTCGTGTTATCTTATCCATTCAGCCACTCTAACTTTTGATTGGTGCATTTAATCAATTTACCTTTAAAGCTATTTTTAATAGATATGTAGTTACTGCCAATTTATTATTAATATTTTCATCTTTTTTTCCTTCTATTTAAAGAAGTCCTTAAACATTTCATGTAATACTGGTTTGGTGGTGATGAACTCCTTTAGCTTTTTCTTGTCTGGGAAGCTCTATTTTTCTCCTTTGATTCTAAATGATAGCTTTGCTGGTTAGTTATCTTGGTTGTAGGTCTTTACTTTTCATCACTTTGAATATTTCCTGCCAATACCTTCTGGCCTGCAAAATTTCTGTTGAGAAATCAACTGACAGTCTAATAGGAGCTCCCTTGTAGGTAACTAACGGCTTTTCTCTTGCTGCTTTTAAGATTCTCTCTTAGTCTTTAACCTTTGGCATTTTAAGTATGATGTATCTTGGTGTGGGTCTGTTTGGGTTTATCTTGTTTGGGACTCTCTGCATTTTCTGGGCTTGTATTTCTGATTCCTTCACCAGGTTTACTGTCATTGTTTCTTAAATAGGTTTTTAATTCCTTGCTCTCTCTCTTCTCCCTATAATGCAAATGTTGGTATGCTTGATGTTGTCCCAGAAGCCCCTTAAATTATCCTCATTAAGAATTTTTTTTTCCAGTTGCTGTTCCGATTGGGTGTTTTCTGCTACCTTATCTCCTAAATCACTGATTTTATCCTCTGCTTCATCTAATCCACTGTCGATTCCCTCTAATATATTCTTCATTTCTGTTATTGTAGTCTTTATTTCTGACTGGTTCTTTTTTTGTTTTATATCTCTTTGTTAAAGTTTTCACTGAGTTCATCTACTTTTCCTTAAGTTCATTGAGCATCCTTATAACCAGTGTTTTGAACTCGGTATCTGGTAGATTGCTGGTTTGGATTTTGTTTAGTTCTTTTTATGGAGCTTCATTCTATTTTTTCATTTGGGACACGTTTCTTTGTCTCCCCATTTCGGCTGCAACCCTGTATTTGTTTTACACTTTTTTTTATGCCTATAGCACCTGGTCTTCCTAGGTGGTCTCCCAGCCAAGTACAAACCAGGCCTGACCCTGCTTAGTTTCTGAGATCAGACAAATCAGGCATGTTCAGGGTAGCATGGCCATAGATTGTATTTGTTTTTACATATTAAGTAGGGCTGCTATATCTCCCGGTCTTAGTAGAGTGGCCTTATGTAGTAGGTGTCCTGTGCAGCCCAGTAGCTCAGTCTCCCTGATCACTTGAGCTAGTTGCTCCAGGTGCGAGTCTTGTGTAGATTGTGTGTCCTCTTATTCTAGTTGAGCCTTGGTTGCTGTTTGTAGACAGGAGGGATTGGATGATTGGTTTTGAGGACTGGCCTTTGAGGGGTTGACTCAACAGAGCAGGACTCACTTTAGCAGTGCTCAGGTGTCTGTTGAGTTTGCCCTTTTGGTTTGTTGTCTGCAGAAGGATCTGTTGGTGCTCCAGCATGGTCCAAAGCTGGCCATTGGGTGTTCAGACCTTACAGCCTTCTGGGAAAAGCCCCTCCACAAGCCAAGTTAGCCGCCAGCTGTGCCCTGCCTTGAGGCCCCTGGCATGAGTCACAAAGTTATCTGCAAAAGTTACCACCTGTGCTGAGCTTGGAGGTGCCTGGGAGAGGGCAAGCCATGAACTGGGGATGGCTGCCAGCAGTGCTGGGCTTGGGGATGCTAAGCAAGAGGTATAGGGCACTCCAAAGTCAGATGCTGCTTTTTTGGGTTTTGTGAACCTTTGAGAGTTTTTAGGAAAGTTTGCGGCATGAGCCAAAATAGAACATTTATATGGAAAAACTACTGGAAGTGACTTTTGTTGGCCCATTGGCCCATAAATTGGGTAGGGCAGAGTCTCAGGGAATCACCAGGGCAAAGCAAATGTTTTTAGTTAGATTGATGGAGACTCAGATATGGCGCAGGTCTGCATTCTGTGTGAGAGGAAGGCTCAACAAAGGAGCAGAGGCTCTGCCAGCACTTCTGTCTGGTGAATGCTGGCCCTCCAGCCTTCACCCTGATGCCAGGCAATTCAGTTCCTCCTCTAGCAAGTTGCTGCCCCAGTTGCTGGAGCTCCAAGCAAGTGAGTCCATCAGTGAGTAAATCCCTACACAAACTCTTTAAGAGGGGTGCCTGGGACTTGAGCCACCCTCCATCTCTCACACAGCAACTTTTGGTTTTCACAGCCAGGAACCCTGGACTAGGGAGCCTAGTGTTGGGCTGGGATCCCTCACTCTTTAGGGGGGACCTCCCCAGCTGAGATATCCCTCTAGATTTTTAACTGCCACACATGGGTGTCAGACCATCGCTGTTCTGTGTCTCTGCCCCTCTTACCAGTCTTGACATGGCTTCTTCTGTACATCCTTAGTTGTAGGACTTCAGGTAATTCTTAATGATGGTTTTTCTGTAGTTTAGTTGTAATTCTGATGTGGTCCCAATAGGAGGCAAGCACAGAGTCTCCCTACTCCCCCATCTTGCTTTCTTCTTGAATCCTACTTTCTCCTGCTTCTTCATCTTCATCTGTCATCCTTCTCCTCAGTCTTCTTTTTTGGCTCTTCAGGCACTTTTTAAAAAATATTTCTGATATTTTTTATTTCTTCGAAATTACTGTTTATTAGGAGTGACTGAAATAAAAATATAATTGAATCCCATTATTAACACGATCATCATTTTCAGTCAGTAAATGTTGCCACTGATAAATACACAGTCAACAATCTGTCAACAATGCTCAAAATATGTTAGATAATACAACATGCCTGTTTATAGGGGGAAAAAGAGTAGTAAATAACTTATGAGAACTTCATGATTTCATCGTACAAGACAAGCACAAAAGTACCACCCATGTCTCTGAGAACATTGGACCATGCACCCTTGAGAAAAGCTTTGCCTCCTTCATCATGAGTAATCTTCCTCCAGTAGTTGATCATACCTGTGTACATGATATCAGTTCCTTTGCACCCTGACTGCATCATCATGTTTAACACAAACAGTGTTAAATGGATAGGAAGTTAACCCAGCCACTGCCGTGATGGACTGTGTAATCATCCAGCTGATGAAAATGTGAGTATTCTTCGAATCTGGAAGTATTCCCTTTGCAATGTCATAGATACTGAAGTAGGCAGCTTGGTAGATGATAATACCCTGCACATACACATTAAAGCCTTGGTACAGGCCTTTATTTCCATCAGATTTGTAAATCTTAACCAGGCAGTCACCAAGGACTTTGAATTCCCTTTCAGCTCCAGTTTTCCCGCATCAGCTGCTAGATGGGTATGAGAAAAATCAAGGATACACAAAACACAAGGAGGTAGCCTCGGCTGCACCACCTGATGCCAGATTCCCTGCGAAGTAGCACTGGAACTGGGTTCTCCTGCATCACCCAGGAAGATCTAATTGTATTTATCTTTGAAGTCAAAGTTGAGAACCTGGGTGGGGAAGTATCTGATAACATTGGCCAAGTTACTACATCAGAAGAACAGGGCTCCTGCTCCTTGGGGATATGAACCACACAGTCTATAATGTCCTTATATTGCTTATCAGTAGCGATTTGCTTGCTGGTGTGCTGCACCTGCAGCAGCAGATTGACCAGCTTCATGGGCACTAACGCCATCTTGGAGATGGCCGTGGCCACTCTGCCTGCCAGGAAGTCCTTGGCAAAGGACACAGCAGCACCTGTCATGCTGAAAGGGAAAAGGAGGCTGGCAACCGCGGGACTAGGCTAGGAACCAGCTAGAATTCAGAGGCTCTGGGCTCCTCAGGCACTTTTGACTCAAAAATTTTCCAACTGAATTTATCAGTTTTTGTCCACACCAGTCTTCCTCCCTGCCTTTCTTACTTTGGTAAAGAGTGTCACTACCCGACTAGTCTCTCAAACCAGAAACCTAAGCACCATCCTCAGATGTTTCCTCATTACCCACATCTACTTTAGTCAATGTGTGCCACTGAAATCTGTTGGCTTTGTTCCTGCCCATCACAGCCAACTAGTCTCCCAACATCAAGACTTGTGTGTCTTGAGATTGCTGGTCAAGATGACAGAGTAGGTAAATGCTTTGCTTGCATTCTCTTATGACCACATCAAAATTACAACTAAACTACAGAACAACCATCATTAAGAATCATATGAAGTCTATACAGAAGTCCTATAACTAAAGATATACAGAAGAAGCTATGTTGAGACTGGAAATGTAAAAGAAATACTGTATATTTCTGAAAATGGGCACTAGTGCTTTCTACAAGATGAGCACCTGTGATTCTGAACGTAATTCCTTGGGCTATAGAGGGCCCATGACTGGTTAAAGGACAAACAATACACAGGGTTATACAGTGCCCTGAGCATTTTTCTCCTGTCTGTGGACTAAAATTAATGAGTAAAAAAGCATTTCCTTGGCTAATATGTTATTGACTAGTTTCTCAAAGGTAAAAAAATAAAAAGACTTGTATGTCTTCAATTTATGATACGAATAAATTATGACATGAATCCCTTTGTATTATATTTATTCATATATGTAACAATCTGGCAACACTGTTCACTGAAGTATCCCCAACATCTAGCCCAGCACCTGAGCATTCAAAAACACAGGATATGCCTTAATGTTGGTGTCATGTGTATTCTTATTGTTTAAATATACCAGCATGGAACACCACCTCCTTTGCTATCACCCTGAGGTAAACCACCATCATGTCTTGCCTGAATTACTGCAGATCTTTCTAACTAGTCTTTCTGCTACTACCCTGGGTGCCTCCTGCCCGCTCTCTCCAACACCCAGTCTGCAGCCAAAGTGATCCTGCTAAACATAAGTCAAATTAAAATCCTTCAGTGGTTTCACACCTCACATTGAGTAAAATCCACATGGCCTGCATGATCTGCTCCCCTCATCCCCACTAAGGGTGCAGACTTTGGAGCCATACTACCTGGTTTCAAATCCTGGCTCTATCATTTACCAGCTATGTGACCTAGGGCAAGGGAATTAACCTTTCTGTACTTCAGTTGCCTCATGTACAAAATAGAGATAATAGTATCTACTGAATAGGGTTGTTGCGAGAAGTAAATGAATTAATGTGGTGAAGTACCTAGAACAGTGTCTGGTACATGATGTGTACTACTTCAGATTTTGTTAAATAAACAAAAATCTCCTGTCATTATCCTCCTCGTCTGCTCCTCTCCAGCCATTCTGGCCTCCTTGTTGTTTCTCAAATGTAGTTCTGTCTCAGGATCTTTGTACTTACTGTTCCCTCTGCCTGGAACACTCTTCTCTCAGATACCCCCATAGCTTGCTCCCCATCTTCTTGTAGGTCTCTGCCTCCATGCCACTTTATCAGGGAGGGCTACTTTGACTGATCACAACCCTTTATAAAATAGCAACACTCTGTCACTCTCTGTCCCTTTACCCTTCTTTATTTTTCCTTCATAGCCCTTATCAACATTTAATATACATTTATGTGTTTATTTTCCTACTTCCCCAACAAGAATGTAAATTCCGAGGGGACAAGAACTCTGTGTGCCTTATTTACTGTTATAACCCCAGCACATAGAACAGTGTCTAGCATATAATATTTGCCCAATAGATATTTATTGAATTAATGAATAAAAGACAAAAATGAGAGAATAAAGATCATGATCTCTCTGCCAAGATAACATGGCAATAAAAATGTAAGTAATATCTGGATAAAGGTAAGAAAATTCTAACAGTATAGAAAGGAAAAAAAAAGAGAGAAATAAAAGTCTCTTCCCCCTATATGCATCTGTTTCCCTAAAGGTAACCATAACTGTGTATTTTCAATTTCATTCACCAATAAATGTATTGGTTACTTGCTATGTGTGCAGGAAAATGTTGGAGGTCTGAGGTGCTGAGGGCTTAAAAATGAAGAGCCTTTACCTTCTAAGATCTCACAGTCTTTCTTGGGGGAAGAATATAAAAGAGTTGTGATGTGCTGCAGAGTTCTGAAGTGGGAACCATCACTGTGGGCTGGCAAGGTCAGGAAAGGTTTCCTGCACGAGAGATGCCTTGATGGAAGTTTGGAGCTTGGGCAGGTTTCATTCAGAGTGAGGAGAGTGGCCCAGGGGTATTAGGCTCCCTTAGCAGAGGTGTCCAGGTTGAATAATGAAAGAGGTCCTCGAGGGAATGAGTAGAAATGGAGCCTGGCTGAAGTTAAGGCTTCATGTTGGGGATCGGTGGGAGGAAAGGCTCTATAATAGAGGTTGGGGCAGTTATAAGAGTACTGAAAGAGCTAGGAGGCATGCAATAATGTCTCAGAACTGAACTATGACTAGAAGAGATGCATTTTATAGACACTGCAGTAGAACAATTATTAGGGCTTGGGGTTGGATAGATATCTTTAGGTGAATAATAGCGAAGACTGAAATATGACACCCCTGTTTTTGAACCAGGGAAGCTGGGAAAAATGGTGATAACATTGCTGAAATAGGGAAGTCAGGAAGGAAAGCTGTTTTTGAATGTGGTGTGGTAGTGGGAAGTGGAGAGATGGATTTGGTTAGACATGTTGTTCAGCCTTTCCCTGAATATGGGGATTGCCTTTGGCTTCCTTAACATTGCATGCAGAACACGGAACTGAGCCCTGCATCCAGTAGGTACTAAATGAATGTTATTGGTGATCACTAATAGTCACCTTAGATGGCAAACCCTAGTCCTGCTCTCAGACGTTAAGTTCAAGGGGTCTTCTGGATTCCCACCTCCTTTCCACTCAGCCTTATGTAAGTCTCTAGGCCTCATCTTACCTACCAATTTCTAACAATTGCAAGCACATCCATTGAGATGTCCCAAATTGGGATAGTTTTCAGCTCTCCTAGCTTCAGAAAATCTCTGTTGAACCCACCAGCTGCACAATAGTAGTCTTATTATATTCTCCTCAACCTAAATTGTCCTTCCTTTTGATTGGTCTTACTCTCCTCTTTTGCTTCAGCTTCCTTTTGAACTCTGATGATCAAAGCCCAGGTGTAGCCTCAATTCTGTCATTTCACGATGGCCTGAAAAATCCAACCAGATGATGCTGCATGTTAGTTTACCACTTTGCAGTGGCTACTTCTATCCTACAACTAAGCAACCTAAGATTCCTAGGAATAGATAAAATCCATATGCAATCTGTCACTGTTTAGTTTTCATTGCCAAGATAATTCTACAAAGTTAATGAATAGCTGGGTTAGAGTAGGGGAAGGGCAGAGAATGAATGAAGAGAAACTGTCATTGGTGAGCAGCAGCCTCTGTTCTGCTTCTTGGCAGGACATTGGGTACATGATGAGCCCTTGAAGGTGCAGTTGTCATCATCACCATTGTCATTTATAAAAGGGCCTAAAGCTAAGCCTACACAGAGAACTACAAAGCTCTGGACCTTCACTTTTAGACCATGCATGGGCTGAGACTAGGTCATGATGTGGACACATGCAAGATGGATTCAAATCTTCAAAATGACTTAAATCATACATTATATGCCACCATTTCTTCTACGGGTTCCTGATTATTTCCGGAGTGATATCTATCAAGCAACTATGTCTTGTCTCCTCGAGGATATTAGCTCCTCGAGGGCAGAGAACCCAACCTTACACTCCTGTCTACAGACTTGCTGTACAGGACAAATATAGATGCTCGGTAAGGACTGATCAAATCAACCAGATCTGTTGCGTAGAGGCAGAGTACCTTTCAAGCTAATTAACTCCTTTGAATCTCAGTTTCTTCCTCTATAAAATGGGGATGATAATTATAGACTTTACTGGTTTGTTGTGAGGGTGCAGGGGCAATACATGCAAATTGCTTAGCACATAACCTAGCATGATCTGCTCAATTGCTAGGTATTAATTTAACAATATTAATTACTGCCTCTTGCTTAGGTAGGAGGGAAGCTATGGAAAAGGGTGAGTGTAGAAGCTCTCACACAAATCTGGGTACTCATATCTATAGAGGCCGAATGTTCAGTTGTCTATGCATTCAAATTTGAGGGGAAAAAAAAAGATTTACCCTCTCACACATGTTCTTCACTTTTCTGCTGTAGGTCCTGAACACGGATGCTTTGATGGGTGTGTGCGTGAGCGAGTGGCTGGGAGTGAAAGTCCGAGTGAGTATCTGCACTCGGAGAGAAGGCTGAGACTTAAGTCGCCATATCAGGCCCCCGTTTCGGTCTTCATTTAGCAAACATTTATAGCTAACCCAATCAATGCCAGGCGTCGTCTAGGAGCTGGGGGTCTTGTAGTAGACCAGGCTCGCACCGTTGCCCCATTCCACAGAGTGGAAGCAAAGGTACCAGAGAAAATTCTCCGTAAGAGACAACCATACTAAAGAATAAAGCCGCCACCGGAGCTAGTGCGTAGACATTGTGCGCCCGCACAGCCTGAGCTCCGCGGAAGCCAATGGGCGCGCGACCCCGGGGACGCGCATGCGCAGTGCAGCCTCGCCCGGAAGTCGATCCCTCGGTGCTGAGCGCAAACTCGCAGGGATGAAGTAAGGCCTCAGCTTCTTTCCCGGGAGTGGGGGGGTTGAAGGCGGACCTCAGGGATGACCCACTAGGGCTGGGGTGGTAGAGCGCTTACCACGCTGAGGGGCGGCTCGGAGACTAGAAAACTAGTCCCCTAGTTTTGATCTCCCTTACGCGAGACCAGGCCTCACTTAACCGCTTTTCCGTCCTCTGTGCAGCCCTTTAACTAAAGTGAAGCTGATCAATGAGCTGAATGAGCGTGAGGTCCAGCTTGGGGTAGCGGATAAGGTGTCCTGGCACTCTGAGTACAAAGACAGCGCCTGGATCTTCCTGGGTGAGGTCCACGTCTTTCTTCCGTCCTTCTCCCGCTGTGCTCTTTCTCTCCTGGCCTGCTTCTTAACATTTCAGCGCTTCCACCCCTCATTCTTCCCAGCATTCATCACCCACTTTTGATTCTTTCTGCTGTCTGCCCATAAATCTGTTTTCCATATTTCTTTTCTCACCGATGTCTAGTTTGCTCTCTCTGCCACATCAGTGTTCTGGTAGTTACTGTCTGCCATTCACTGTACTAAGAGTCTTGCTACTTTGTTTCTCAGACCATTATTATTATTTTATAATTAAAAGTGCTTTTTCTTTCAATCACAGTTGACATACAATATATGAGTTTAAGGTGCACAACATAGTGATTAGGCATTCATATAACTTAGGAAGAGGACACCTGGGTAAGTCTAGTACCCATGTGACACCGTACATAGTTATTACAATATCGTTAACTATATTCCCTGTGCTGTACTTTACATCCATGTGACTGTTTTTATAACCGGCAATTTATACGCCTTAATCCCTTCCCCTTTTTCACTCATCCCCTTAACCCCCTCTCATGTGGCAACCATCAAAATGTTCTCTGTATCTATGAGTTAGTTTCTGTTTTGTTTGTCCATTTATTTTGTTTTTTAGATGCCACATATAAGCGAAATTATATAGTATTTGTCTTTCTCTGTCTCAGACCATTATCATCATTCCCCTGACCCCCATTACGCAGCTGAGAAAACTGAGGCACTGAGAAGTTAATGAACTTATTAAGGTCACATAGCTTGTAAGTGGAACAGCCAGAACTATGGGATTCTAGAACTCATGGTCTTAGCCACTATCCCATATTACTGCTAATTCCTCCCCAGCCCAATCTCCTTCCTTCAGAATTCATTTTTTCTCATCTGATTAGCTGCTGCCTTCTGTCCATGGCCATATTACTATCTCTATATTCACTGTGATACATCCAGTAATTTGACAATTAGTTCAAAGAGGCTATTGCACCAGACATGGTGCTGAGCACTTTATATTGTCATTTTATTTAATTCTTATAACAATTCTGTGAGGTAAGTAATAATACCCCATTTTACAGATGAGGAAGGAAACATTTTCAGGGGAATTTATTTCCAATAAATGCTTAACAGTTGTCTTTATTGTCCTTAGTCTGTGTGAGGCGGGGTTAATATTTGCATATTTAAAGTGATTTTGGATCTTAGCTGTAAATTTGTGAGTAAAGAGCAGATGAGTTGAAAATATGTTTGTGGAAGCAAAGTTTTGTGCTGAAAATGATCTGCTTTGTCCATAAGAGTTTAGATAGGAGGGGGATTAGTGTGGTTAGTGGTGACCTCGACCTTTCCACTCACAGTTAGTACTCTTTTTACTGTACTATTGCTTTACTGTATATATACTTCTATCACTGCATCAGGCTGTGTGTGAGTTCTCTGAGGGCGGGCCCCGTGGCTTACTCTTTGCACCTTCCAGTGCCTGGCATTTAATAGACAGTTGGTAAATGTTTGTTGAACTGAAATGTGATATTTTCTTCTAGGTGGGCTTCCTTATGAACTGACTGAAGGGGACATCATTTGTGTGTTCTCACAGTAAGTCCTCTTTCATTTCCTGCCTTCTGGGTCATCAGAGTAGTTTGCTTCCGTAATGCATTTTGTGGCATCACAAAAGCCATTTTATTTTAGGCTGACTGGCCTGCCTTCATGAGGAGAGCTGGAGCTCCTGTTCTAGTCTAGGTCATGGTTCTAGAACTCTCCCAATGTGAAAAATCCAAGAATTTGGATGATTTAAGAGGCTGTCTTGGGCATTCTGGTCTATTTTTACTGCTTTTTCACTGGGTCTTGTTCAGTGTGGGCCTATTCTGGAACAGACTGGAACTCCCAGGAAGACCTATATTGGCCTATCTCCTCAGGCTCCAGAAACTAGGGATAACTCATAGGACCCTTCTGGGCCCACACTTCTGTCGCCTTATAGACTTAGGGCAAAGCACAGAGGAACTGGTGAAAAAAGTAAAAGGTTTAGGCAGTAGTTTGCTTTTTTTGCTTCTAGATAGTATAAGGTTGATGAGCAGAGCCAATCTCTTTACTCAGATGGTGAGACTCACAGGCTGATGAGGAACAAGGATGAATAGGAGAACTTTATATTTTTCATTCTATAAGATGATAGTAGCAGCACTGGGTGGGAGAGGGTTTTGGCAGCTCACAGTGGTAGTGGCAGCTGGTGGGAGAGGGGCTGGGCACAACCAGAGAGCTACACAGAGTGATTAGACATTCCATAGGGCCAGAGGACTTTGGCAGCACCACAGGAGCAGAGGGCCATGGCTTCTGGGTTGTGTAGCCCTCAGGGGCAGAGGACTGTTGCAGAAAAGTTGGACAGCATGTATAGGCAGAGGACCATGGGAATCGGGCTTTAGCAAGTAAAACAGCACACCTTGGCAGAGGCAATGCCATGGCAGGGGGTGGTTGGGATCATCCCATAGGCAGAGGGCCCTGGCAGAGTGGTTGGCCAGCATATAGGGCAGAAGGCTATGGGAAAGAAATTGGGCAATGCATAAGAGAGGGCCATAGTAGAGGGCCTGGGTAGCCCACACAGTCAGAGGGCCCTGGCAGGGACAGAGGCTGCATCCTCCAACTTTTGGGCTTCCAGAAGTTCACAGCAGGTGCAGCTTATAATTTTCACCCCTACAAGGTACTCTGCCTGATCCAGCCTTACATCTAGGAGCTGTTTTTGTCTTAATTAGCATTGAGTGATGATCAGCTGGTATGTGTGTTTATTCTAATTCTCTATTATGGCTACCCATATTGCTCTACATGAAGCTACTGATAATTGGCTTTTATTTTCTGATTATCAAAGTACTGTATAGTTATTATAGAATATTTGGCGAAAAAAGATATAAAAAAGAAAATAGAATGTACTTAAAGGAGAAACTAACAATTTTGTGTATTTCTTTATCATAAAAATGTTGGGCATTATTTCCAGTATTTTGCTGTTACAAATTAGACTGCAATGTACATTGCAATCTCTACATCTTTGTATGCATTCTTGATGGTTTCCTTGGTAAAATTACTGGATCAATATGTTAGCATTTTAAAGATGTTTTATTGCCAAATTACTCTCTGAAAAGGTTGTATCAATTTCAGCTCTCATTGGAGTGCACATTTTTCTGAATCCTAATTGGCAGTGGTTATGTTAAAAAATATTTGCCCATGCTTCTCATTATTATTTTACATTGCATTTATTTCATCATCAATGAAGTGAAACATCTTTTCATAGATTTATAGGCCATTATTATTTCTTTTTCATTGTCAATTGTCTACCCTTGCCTATTTTTTTCTATCGGTGTGTTCCTCATTTTCTTATTGATTTTACAAGAGCCCTCATGTAGTAAGGATATTAACACTTTGTTATAACACTTTGCCATGTATTGCATTACTATGGACTTTTTTTTATTTGATATGTTATACTACATGGTAATCATTATTTCTTTTTTTAATTTTGTTTTTTAAAAAATTATTATATATTTTTTATTATGGTGACATTGGTTAACGAAATCCAGTAAGTTTCAAGTGTACAATTTAATAATAAAGTGTATATATATTGCATTGTGTGTTCATCACTCATAGTTAGATTTCTTTATCACCACGTATTTGACAGTTTTTACCCAATCTACTTCCCACCACCCTCCCCGCTCCATCCTCTGGTAACCACTAGTTTATTGTCCATGTCCGTGAGTCTGTTTGTTTGTCATGTTCATTTGTTGCTTTTAGGTTTCTATCCCACATATAGGTGATATCTTGTGGTTTTGAACTTTTTCCGTCTGGCTTATTTCACTTAGCATGATTATCTCGAGGTCCATCCATGTTGTCGCAAATGGCAGTATTTCATCTCTTCTTATGGCTGAGTAATATTCCATTGTATATATGCACCACAGCTTCTTTAGCCAATAATCTATCATAGGACACTTCAATTGCTTCTATGTCCTGGCCACTGTGAATAATGTTGCTATGAACATCGGTGTGCAAATATTTTTTCAGGTATGGGTTTTCAAGTCTTTGGGGTAAATACCCAGTAGAGGGATTGCTGGTTCATATGGTAGATCAAGTTTTAGTTTTTGGAGGAAAGTCCATACTGTTTTCCATAGTGGCTGTACCAATTTGCAGTTGCAGTTCCACCAGCAGTGTATAAGGGTTCCTGTTTCTCCACATCTTCTCCAACATTTATTATTACTTGTCCTGTTGATAACAGTTATTCTAACAGGTGTGAGATGGTTTCTCATTGTGGTTTGGATTTGCATTTGCCTACTAGCTAGTGATGTGGAGCATCCTTTAGTATGTTTGTTGACTATTTGTATATCTCCTTGGGAGAAGTGTCTGTTCAGGTCCTCTGCCCATTTTTTAATTGGATTGTTTGCTTTTTTGCTGTTATTGAGTTGTATGAGTTCTTTGTATGTTTTGGATATTAGACCCTTATCAGAGGCATTGCTCGTCAAATACATTTTCCCATTCTGATGGTTGTCTCTTTAACTCGTTGATGGTTTCTTTTGCTGAGGAGAAGATTTTAGTTTGATGTAGTCCCATTCATTTATTTTTGCCTTTACTTCCCTTGCCTTTGAGGTCAAATTCATAAAATCCTCTTTAAGTCCATAAGTTTAGTTCCTATGTTTTCTTCTATGCAATGTATTGTTTCAGGTCTTATATTCAGATCCTTAATCCATTTTGAGTTAATTTTGGTGTGTGGTGAAAGACAATAGTCTAGTTTCATTCTTTTGCAGGTGGCTTTCCAGTTTTCCCAGCACCATTTATTGAAGAGGCTTTCCTTTCTCCACTGTATATTTTTGGCTTTTTTGCTGAAAATTATTTGCCCATATAAATGTGGGTTTACTTCTGGACTCTAGATTCTGTTCCGCTGGTCCGTATGTCTGTTTTTCTGTCAATACCATGTCATTTTGATTATTGTCACTTCGTAGTATAATTTGAAGTTGGGTAGAGTGATGCCTCTAAACTTGTTCTTTTTTCTCAGGATGGCTTTGGCAATTCAAAGTCTTTTGTGCTTTCATAAAAATCTCTTAATTTTTTGTTTTATTTCTGTAAAAAAAGCTTATGGGATTTTGATGAGGATTGCATTAAATCTGTATAATGCTTTAGGTAATAAATTCATTTAAACTATGTTGATTTTTCCAATCCAAGAACACGGAATATCTTTCCATTTCTTTGTATCTTCTTCAACTTCCTTTAATAGAGTCTTATAGTTTTTATTATACAGGTTCTTCACATGTTTTGTTAGCTTTATTCCTAGGTATTTTATTCTTTTTGTTATAATTACAAAAGGAATTATTTTTTCTATTTCTTTCTCTGACACTTAATTATTAGAGTATAGGAATGCTATGGATTTTTTTTTTATGCTATGGATTTTTGAACATTGATTTTGTATCCAGAAACTTTACTGTATTTGCTTACTGTTTCTAGTAGTGTTCTTATGGAGTCTTTAGGGTTTTCTATATAGAGAATCATGTCATATGCAAATAGTGAAAGTTTGACTTCTTCGTTACCTATTTGGATGCATTTTATATCTTTCTCTTGACTGACTGCACTCACTAGGACCTCCAATGTTATACTGAATAACAGTGTTGTTAGTGGACAGCCTTGTCTTGTTCCTAGTCTTACAGGGAAGGTTTTTAGCTTTTCACTATTAAGTATAATGTTGGCTGAGGGTTTGTCATGTATTGCCTTTATTATGTCAAGGTGCTTTCTTTCTATATCGATTTTGTTAACTGTTTCGATCATAAATGAATGTTCTATCTTATCAAAGACTTTCTCTGCATCGTTTGATATGATTCTTATTTTTTAATTTGTTTATGTGGTGTATCACAGTAATCGATTTTTGTATATTGAACCATCCCTGTGCCCCTGGAATGAAGCTCACTTGTTCATGGTGTATAATCTTTTTAATATGTTGGCGGATTTGGTTCACTAGTATCTTATTTAGGATTTTTGCATCTGTGTTCATTAGAGATCTCGGTCAATAGTTTTCTTTTTATGTGTTGTCTTTACCAGGTTTTGGTATTAGGGTAATATTGGCCTATGAAAATGAGTTAGGAACTATTGTCTCCTCTTCGATTTTTTGTTAGAGTTTGTGGAGAATAGGTATTAAATCTTCTTTGAATGTTAGTAGAATTCACTGGTCAAGCCATCTGGTCCTGGAATTTTACTTTTTGGTAGGTTTTTGATGATTGTTTCAATTTCCATACTGCTGATTGGTCTATTTAGATTTTCCAGTTCTTGATTCAGTCTAGGAAGGTTGTATATCTCTAAGTATTGGTCCATTTCTTCTAGGTTATTAAATTTTGTGTTATATACTTTTTCATAGCATTCTTGTATGATCCTTTGTATTTCTGCAGTGTCTGTTGTATTTTTTCTTCTTTCAACCCTATTTTTGTTTATTTGTGTCCTTTTTTGTTTCTTAGTCTTTCCAGGGGTTTGTCAATTTTATTATCCTTTTCAAAGAGCCAGCTCTTTGTGACATTTAATTTTTCTGTTTTTTTTTTTTTGTTGTTGTTGTTTTTAACTTCATTTAATTCTGCTCTAATTTTGATTATTTCTTTACTTCTGCTGATTTTAGGCTTCATTTGTTCTTCCTTTTCTATTTTTTTAAGATGAAGCGTTAGGTTGTTTATTTGGGTTTGTTCTTATTTTCTGAGATAGGCCTGTAATTTTGTGAACTTTCCTCTTATTACTGCTTTTGCTGTGTTCCAAAGTTTTGATATGTTGCACTGTCATTTTCATTTGTTTCCATGTATCGCTTGATCTCTCTTTTTATTTCTTCTCTTACCCAGTCATTCTTCAGTAGCATGTTGTTTAATCTTTATGTATTTTTGGTTCTTCCAGCATTCTTTTTACAGTTGATCTGTAGTTTCAAAGCATTATGATCAGAGAATATGGTTGGTATGATTTCAACCCTCATATATTTGTTGAGGCTATCTCTGTGTCCCAGTATGTGGTCGATCCTTGAGAATGTTCCATGTGCACTAGAGAAGAAATAACCAGCTGTTTTGGGATGAAAGGCTCTGTGAATGTCAATTAGTCCAGGTTTTCTAATATGTCATTTATGGATGGTATTTCTTTATTGATTTTCTGTTTGGATGATCTGTCCATGTCTGACAATGGAGTGTTTAGCTCCTCTACTACTATAGTGTTTTGGCCTGTTTCTCCCTTTAGTTCTGTTAGTAATTGCTTTACATATTTTGGGGCTCCCTGATTGGATATTAGATACAAATACATGTTATGTCTTCTTGGTGTATGATTCCTGATATCATTATGAAGTGTCCCTCAATATCGTTCTTTACCTTTTTATTTTGAAGTCTGTTTCGTCCAATATTAGTACCACTACTCCTGCTTTTTTGTGAATGCCATTTGCTTGAAATATCATTTTCTACCCTTTCACTTTGAATCTGTTTCTGTCTTTGGAACTGAGATGTGTGTCCTGGAGGCAGCATATGGTTGGGTTTTGCTTTTTGATCCAATCTGCAACTCTGTGCCTTTTTATTGGTAATTTTGGTCCGTTTACATTTAGGGTGATTATTGAAATATGAGGTTTTCCTATAACCATTTTATCTTTTGCTTTCTGGTACCTCGATGTTTCCATTGCTTCCTTGTCCTTATGTGTCTGTTTTTGTATTTTTGTTGAGTTTAATGGGTTTTCCCTCTGGTCCTTTTTGTTTTATGTTATATACTTCAGTTCTGAGTCTTTGGCGTGTGGTTACCATTATGAATATGTAAAGGATAGTTATATATACGGATATCCATTTTCCATAGTAAGGGTTGCACTCCTCTGCTTCTATCTGCCTGCCAGTCATTTTACTCATAGTTCTGTATTATTTTTTTGTCATTTTGTTTTAAGTGAGCTGGCCCCTTTTAGTATTTCCTGTAATGTAGGTCTAGTAGTAGAAAATTCTCTCAAATTTTGTAAGTCTGGAAAGGTCTTTATTTCTCTTTCATACCTAAAGGAGGGCTTTGCTGGATTCTTTATTCTTGGCTGATACTTTCTTTCATTTAATACTTTGAATATTTGATTCCACTCCTTTCTGGCTTGTATAGTTTGTGCTGAGACGTCCGACTGTAATTTAATGGGTTTTCCTTTATAAGGTACCGTTTTCTTTTCCCTGGCTGCCCTGAGAATTCTTTTTTGTCATTGATTTTTGATAATTTTAATACATTGTGTCTTGGCGAAGACCTTTTTGGGTTGTGATAATTGCATGTTCTGTTGATCTCTTGAACTGCAAGCTCTAGCTCATACCATAGATTTGAGAAATTCTTGTCAACTATTTGTCTCAAAATGCTTTCTAATCCCGGCTCGTTTTCTTCCCCTTCGTGAATGCCTATTATTCTTATGTTTCCTTTCCTGATGGTACCAGCTGATTCTTGTATTTCTCTTTCATTATTTTTCATCTTTCAAGTTCTCTCTTCTTCTTTCTCATTTATTTCTAGATCTGTCTTCGATATCACTGATCCTTTCCTCCATTTGGTCGACTCTATTTCCCAAGCTTGCTATTTCTTTTTTCATCTCTTTTAGTATGTTTTTCATCTCTAGAACTTCTATTGTTATTTTTGAGGGTTTCAATCCTCTTGCTAAAGAACTCATTCCGCTCATCTAGTTGCTTTTTCAATTCCTGAAATTGTTGATACGACTTGTTTCTGATCTCATTGAGTTTTTCAGAAGTACTATTTCTGAATTCTCTGTCATTTAAGTCACATATTTCTATGTCTGTAAGTTTATTTTCTGGAGATTTTTCTCTTTTTGAGATGCCTTGTCACCTTCATTGTTCATGGTGTTTAAAGGACTGTTTCTCCACCTGGACAATAATAGAAGTGTATTCTGCTTTTTTTTTTAGAAATAAGATTTATTATATTAAGGTCTCTCTTTAGCCTGTTGTAAAAAAGGCCTTTTTCCTTTGGTTTCCGATAGGTGGCATCTAAGCCTCTTGGATCCCTGCTATATATAAAGCCTTAATAATGCCTTTCTTTTCTTATAGATGTTTAATCATGCTTTGTACTCACAGTCTCAGACCCTGTCAGTGTTAACGATAGTTTTGGTAGTGTTTGTTCAGATTCCCCTGGGGTTCCATGGTGTCCGGTCTCGGAGGATATGGGGGAGGGGCCCTCTGGGTTGGGGTATGGGTGCTGCGGCTCATCCTCGGTTTTGCAACCATGGCTGGATAAAATCAACTGTTGTTTCTCTGCCATTCCTCTTCTCACTTTCTGCCTTGATGACTGGGCCCTGTCGTCGGCTGCATGGAGGTCACAGCTCTTTCAGGCAAGGCTGTTCAGGAAACTGGTCGCACCTTCTCCCCTCCCCCCGCTCCTACAGGGAGCTCCAGTGGCTGCAAGAGGCAGCTTCTTTATTTCTCCCAGCCCAGCACCTGAAACCTGGGGTTTTCACCTGTGGTAGCTCTTATGCAAAGATCCCATGCTCAGACGTGCCGGTGTGCTGTTTGGGTGTTTTTTGTTGAGTTTTAGATGTTCGGCTTATTGTTGTTTCAAGGGGAGAAATCTGGGATGTCTCTTCACTCTGCGATATTTCTCCAAACTCACTCTATTTTTTTTTTAAAGAATTTAATTAAAATATAGCTACCAGAGACTGGGCAAAATGGTTTAGATGATACAGGCTTTGTTTCTCTCCTGTTATGACTACATCAAAGTTGTGACAGAAATATGGAGCAAACAGCAAGTAGAGTCGCCTGGGATCTAGATGAACAGAAGCCCTACAACTTGGGATAGAAATAAGAAATCACCCTGCAATGGTAGGTGTGAGTACAGACATGAAGTTGCCCGGTCCACGCAGCTGAGTGAGACAGAAGCTATGGCAGCTGCAGACGCCTCTTAAAGGGTTGTGTTCATGAGCAGACTTTTGTGGTGAGGGACTTGCTTGCTGTGAGCACAAGTGCTGGGCAGACTGCTCAGTGGGTACTAGGGTCTTACAGGGGGGACACTGAATTATCAGAGTGAGGACCGGAGGCAAGGCTTTCTCCTGGGCAACAGTGCTGTGGTATCCATCGTTCCTCTGTTGAGTCCTCCCCACTCCCAGTTTGTGAACGCAGTATTGCCATAGCTGAGATGTCATCAGATTGGATAACAGAGGTCGCTCCGTCCAGAGGATTCCCTGAATCTCCACCTCCCCTACCTCGCAGCCCTACTCAAGCACATCCAGTTGTGTCTTTGGCCAGTCCTGTGACCCTTGCTGAGCAGCTGCAAGACTCACACTAGTGGCAGCTAATCTCGGTTTCTGGCATGGCTTCTTGAGGCAACTGTAAGCACAGCATCTGAGAATTGCTTGCTGAATCTTAACAGGTGGCCCAGAGGGACACAGGCTGGGGCTAAACTTGGCCTGCAGCTGAACTCTTTTCAGGATGCTAATAAAACCGGAAGACTTAGAAGCATTGCTTAGTACATAGAAACAGACACAGAAAGGCAGCCAAAATAGGACGAC
>NW_006436285.1:476325-477751 GCF_000325575.1 Pteropus alecto
CAAAGACGCAGAACTCATATAAGAGAACAGAACAGAGCTTCACGAAAAATGCTGTCAAGCAATCTAACAGATGTAAAGTTCAAACACTGGTTTTAAGGATGCTCAATGAACTTAGGGGAAGGGTAGATGAATGCAGTGAAAATGTTAACGAAGAGATATAAAACAAAAGTGGAAATGGAAATTATAAAAGAGAACCAGTCAGAAATGAAGAATATATTATCTGAGATGAAGAATTTTTTGGAGTGAACCAAAAGAGTTGATGAAGATGAGGATCAACCCACTGATATACAGGATGGGGAAGCCAAGGACATCCAATCAGAATGGCAAGAAAAAAGAAGCCAAGAATATGATAATAACTTAAGGAGCCTATGGGACACTATTAAATGTAAAAATATCCATATCATAGGGGTACCTGAATGCTCAGCAAGTCCCATAAAAGATGAACTTAAAGAGGTCCACACTAATACACATCATGATTAAAATGCCAGAGTTTAAACACAAAGAGAGAATCTTAAAAGCAAGAGAAAAGCAGTTAGTTACCTACAAGGGAACACCCATAAGACTTGCAGTAGATTTCTCAAAAGAAACTATGCAGGACAGAAGGGCTTGGCACAAAATATTAGATGTGATGAAAACCCAGGATCTACAACCAAGAATACTTTATCCAACAAAGCTATTGTTTAGTGTCAAAGGACTGATAAAGAGCTTTCCAGACAAAAATAAGTTAAAGTAATTTATCAACACCATGTCAGTATTACAGGAAATATTGTAGGGACTTCTTTAAGGAAAAAAAGTATCAAAATCATGAATAAAGAATGGTAATAACTGTGTTCCTATCAACAATGACCTCAAATGGAAAAGAATTAAGTGCTCCAACCAAAATATAGGGTGGATGAATGGATAAGAAAACAGACCCCTACATATTTTGCCTATAAGAGACTCACTTCAGATTAAAAGACACACACAGACTAACAGGAAGGGGATGGAAAATGATATTGACTTGATGGACCTAGAGGGTATTATGCTGAACGAAATCAGACAGAGAAAGACAAATAGCACATGATTTCACGTACAGGTGGAGTCTAAACAAAATCAACAACAACAAACAGAAACAAACTCATGGATACAGAGAATACTTTGAGGGCTGCTAGATGGGAGGGGGTTTGGGGAATGGTGAAAAAGAGTAAAGGGATTAAGTAAAAATGGATAGTTACAAAATAGACATGGAGATATAAAGTGTAGCATAAAACCAATAGTCAATAATGTTGTAAAAAATATGTAAGGGGGAATAGGAGTACCGGATTTAATGGGGTGATCACTTTGTGAGTTATATAGATCTCTAATCACTATGCCATACAACTGAAACTAATATATTATTGTATGCCAACTATTATTGAAGAAAAACTCATTGAATTGTACAATGTAA
>NW_006436285.1:477791-486406 GCF_000325575.1 Pteropus alecto
AGCTAACATACAATATTGTACTTGTTTTAGGAGTACGCCATAGTTATTAACATTTATATACCTAAAGAAATAATCAATATGATAAGTCCAGCAACCATCTGACACTGTACAATGCTATCACATTAGTACTGACCATATTCCTTATGCTGTACATCATATCCCCATGCTTTTATCTTCATTAATGCTCATTTGCTTTCCTTAGATTTGCTTTCTTTTACATAATTTTTCTTTTATTAACAGTAAAATTCTTTAAGGTTACAGATATTTCTGAGTATGGTTTTAGCAACATTCCATAAGTTTTGGTATATATTCTCATTTTTGTAATTTTCTAAATAGTCTGCCATTGACTTTTTATTTTGTTTCATTTTCTCTTTCATTCAGTTGTTAGCTAGGAGAGTAGGTTTCAAGTTCTACTTAGCAGGGTGTTTTTCGTTTAAAGTATTATTTACAGCTTTGTAACATTGTGATTGGGGAACATGGTCTGTTCTGTGTTTGGAGGTTATAGAAGTTTACTTTGAGACCTATTCTATAGTTAATTTTAATACATGTTTTATAGATTCTTAAGAAATTGTCAAAGTGGTGTGTTAAAATCTCATAACTTTCACTATTTGATTTTCTTTGTAATTATAATAGTTTTTTAATTAAATTTTTGATTCGTTAATTTATGCATAAAGTTTCATGACTTATATACCTTTGTTATATATTAGGACCTTTTTTGAGGGCCCTTGAATTCATCTTTGAGCTTAATATTACCACCAATTGTTTAATTGGGTATTCCCGATACTATTTATTTTTAACCTTTCTCTTTCATCTTGTTCTTGATGTGTCTCCTGTACATACTATATTATTTGAATTTTGTTTTGTCATCCAGTCTAAAAGTTTTTTGCATTTTAAATTAATAGTTTCTTTACTTTTTTTATAAAATAAATAGATATGGGGAGATTGTTAACATTAATCTGGTGCGGGACAAGAAGACTGGAAAATCCAAAGGATTCTGTTTTCTCTGCTATGAAGACCAGAGGAGCACAATTTTGGCTGTTGACAATTTTAATGGGATCAAGGTGAGCATGTTTACTAAGCAGAATTTGGCTGGACTCTTACTATGTAGAGGTTTGGTTTAATTTTCCACCTGATATCCACAGGCTCAAGGATAGTACTGGTCAGCTGGGCATGTTTTGAGAGTTGTAGAGGTGTGGGGACATACTGACCAGCAAATGATCTCAGGAAATAATTTAATTGGCTCATAACCCTACCATCTTATTCTTTTTCCCCATCTCTTAACAACTATTTCTTCAGGAGCATAGCTACCATGTTCCCCTATTCCCCACAGGCCTCTATTTCTCATCTTTTCTTCCTCACACTCCACTCTCATCTCTGGTGTATTGGAAAACAAAGACACTAGCAAACACTGCTTTTCCATGCTGTCCTATGTCAGGATTTGGAGCTCTGTCTTTGCTTCATGACCTAGGACATAGCTGTGTATGTCTGTCATATGTCTCCACTGACTTAACAATACTTGGTCCTGGAGATTCTCTAGTTAAAAGTTGATGACAGATTCTACAAAACTAACTCATTCTGAAGTTTTCTCTCCTCTGTTCCCTCTTGTGTCCACCCTCGTAAGTGAGACATTGGGCTGAGAAGAGGGAATGGGGCAAGTCAGGCTTATCTATGCTCCACGTGGTCCCTGCACTCATTTAGGAAAAGCACTGCAGTTGAATGAGCATTGTCACAGGTTGGGGGTGGGGTGACTCTTGACTTGGAAAGTTTGTCACTGATCGTATCAGTATGGAACAGTTGGAGATTATAGGACAGAGTGGAACAAGGTTCTAGGCTTGATTTTTAAGAGAACCAACAGTCAAATGGAGTTACCATAAAAAGAAAGTTTTCAAAGATGTTTTGAAATGGGGAATGATGACAGAAGCTGCTTAGGCTTAAAGGTAAGAATAAAAATCTACTCTTGTGTTAGAACTATAAAAGCCACACTTCAGATTTCAGATGGTTTTGCTTATAGAATAAGTCTGTATTTGCCTGAAAAATTTTTTTTTTGTTTTAAGTAAGGGGTTAATTGTTGTTGCTCACTTGGAGAGTTGACTCCCAGTGAAAGTATCAGTATGAGCCAGTCGTTCCCGTAGGGTGTTGGTGAAACATGGTGTGAGGGCTTAAGAAAAAAAGATAGTGGTCTTTTCCTAACTGTACAAAATAACCAGGTGATTGAATATAGCTAGGAAAAAATCAAAGAACAAAACAAAACAAGAGAGTTGTTTCTAGATTCTTTCCCCCATTTCAAGTTTTGGTCTGCCTTGACCTCATCCTAATTGCTGTGTCAAGGAAGCAGTTGTAGCACTGAGCTCAATTTCAGGAATTCCTTCTAGCTGCCAGGCTTTCCCACGGTATATTTCACTGTAAATTAATTTTACATATTGAGGGTAACTCACTGTTGTGCATCTAAATCATCACAGTTTTTTCTGCTGCTTGTCAGCAGAACTTCCCAGCGTTTTTTACTCTGTGGCACATGTAGAACATGAAGATATTTGTATGGCACACTGGTATACACTGAGGAGGCTGCCTGGTACAACTTCCCCAGGAGCTCCAGCTGCCCCAGGCCTCACCTGGTTGCCTCCAGGGCTGAGTGAATTAATATGTAGTTATATGTGCTGTGACACACCAGTTGGGCAGGTCTGTTTTAGAGATTTTCCTAGAAATAGATTTAGCAGGAGGGTAATAGATGGAGTTCAAACCATGGCTCTCTGCAGCTGGGTTCAAATAATTTGATGGGAAGGCTGTCTTTGCTGAAGCATTGCCTATCTGTCTTAGATCAAAGGAAGAACTATTCGAGTGGATCACGTATCAAATTATCGGGCTCCTAAGGATTCAGAAGAAATGGATGATGTGACCAGAGAGCTCCAGGATGAGGGCTGTGGGGCTCATACTACCTTACCAAATTCATCTGAGGGCTCTGAAGATGACAAACCCACCAAAAAACACAAAAAAGGTATAAAGCATTAAGACCCAAGAGAAGATTCTGGGTAATGTTAGTGTTTGATCTTCCTTGCATTCACTGAGTTGATAATCAGTTCTTAAGTGTGGAGGGGGTGAGGAGTGGGGAACCTCACTTTAAATGGGGAAGGGGAGGTATCAGTGGAAAGGCTAAAAAAAAGAAAGGCTAATATGAGTTGAATTGTGTCCCCCAAAATTCATATGTTAAAGCTTTAACTTTCAGTACCTCAGAAAGTGACTGTATTTGGATGTAGGGTCTTTAAAGAGGTAATTAAGGGTGAAAATTGCCTTATACAGCAACTTGACATGTCAAGGGTCACAGATCCAACTTGGCTTCTCAGAGGTACTTTTCTGAAAGTATATAGACTGATTGCTTGACATTGCTGCCAAGGATGCTTTCCTTTTGCATATCCTCCATCTTTCTTTTCTTATTGATTGCACCACTTTTCTCCTCCAGACAAAAAGGAAAGAAAGAAAAGAAAGAAAGACAAAGAGAAGACTGACCGGGAGGTACAGGCAGAACAGCCAGCCTCCTTTTCATTTCCCAGAAGCAAGATGATAAAGGAAAAGGATGACTCTGGCTCTAAAAAGCACAGCAGCAAGAACTCAGAGAGGCATCAGAAGCCAGAGTCCAGGGAGGTGCAGAAGCACCAGCCCAGCTCCCCTGAGAACAGGACGACCTGCCTTAGACATTCAGAGGACCGAGAGAGGGAGCCGAAGGAGAAGCCCAAGCATGAGCACAAGTCCTCAAGCAGGAAGGAAGAAAGAGAAGAAAAGAACAGAGATAGAGACAGAGGTCGAAACTCAAACACACATTCTGGCTGGCATGAGGGGCGTTCTGAGGGGCGTAGCCATAGAAGTAGAAGTAGGAGCCGAGATAAATCTCATAGGCATAGAAGGGCCCGGCACTCCCGTGACCAGGAGCCCTCAAATCTCAGTGACCACAGGCATCACTGAAGCCGGAGCCGGGCAGCTGCTCAGTAGAATGGGAAATGAACTACGTTTTTAAAATGCAGTCAAATTCAGCTATGCTTTTATTATTTCTGTATGTAAAATCTTTTGAGGCTGAATTCTTTAATCTCTTGAGTATTAGTCACTGAGGGAGCTGTAGTTTAACAACCAATGTCCTGGAGTTTTAAGCGAAATCCATTGTTCCTAGGTATCGGCTTGGTATTTATCAGAGTGTGTCTCTTAAAATTGGGTTTATAAATATAGCCCTTCACTTTATGACCCAAATTTATAATGAAATGGCCAGGAAAAGGGAAATACCAGGTAATTCTAGAACTTTAGTCTTTGCGTTAGATGTTTAGAACCCTTGCAGCGACTTTTCCAGTTGACAGGTAGACCCATAGAGTAAAGAAATGTGGCTTAACTAGGTTTGGACAGCTTGATGTGAATGTGATAATGATTGATAACATCAGCCTGCTCCCTCCCCACCCCTTCCTGTTTTTGAAAATTTAAACGTCTTTTACTTTTTTGCTTTTTTTTTTTTTTTGGTTCATATGTGTTTTTTTCCCCTCACAATTTATTTATTTATTTATTTTTATTGAGGTGAAATTCACATAACATAAAGTTAACCCCTTTAAAGGGAACAACTCAGTTGTACATTCACAGTGTTGTAAAACCACTACCTATTTAGTTCCAAAACATTTTCATCACCCCAAAATGAACCCTGTACCCATTAAGTGGTTACTTCCCAGTCCCTCCTCCTCATCACTGGCAACCACCAATCTGCTTTCCATTTCTATAGATTTTGCCTATTCTGGACATTTCATATAAGTGGAATCATACAATATGTGGCCTTTTATATTCACTGTCTTTCACTTAGTATGTTTTTGCATTCATCCATGTCATAGCATATATCACTCCTTCATTCCTTTGTATAGATGAATAATATCCCATTGTTTGGATACACCACATTTAGTTTATCCATTCCTCAGTGGATGGACATTTGGATTGGCTAGCCAGCTCCCTTTCCATGTTCCAGACGTACCAGGCTACTTCTGAGTTTAGTCTGCTTTTCGAGTAGCTGCTTTTGCTGAGATGGGAACACTTTGTCCACTCCATTGTATATATATCTGGTCTGCTTGGCAGTTCTTTCCCATTTTGAGAGTGTTAGTTTTCTGTTATAGCATCAGTCACTTATGAGTTTGGTAGGAACTAGTTCACAGGACCTCAATACCCCTGCTGAATTATTAAAATTGAATTTCTGACTTTGCAAAAACATTGGACTAGAGCTTTAATAGTAAGTGCACTAAGTTAGGTTATGTAGTCTGTTAGTTTGGGTCCTAGATTAGTAGTGCGAGAGATTTTTTTGGGGGGGAAATGCCCAAGTGGGAAAATGGGAAGGAAGCTGGAGGAGTCTGGAAAAGCTTCCAGATTCATGTAGACTTGACCTCTGGAGAAGAGATGAAAGGAACGAAAGAAGGCTGGGTAGGAAAAGTCTTAAGACTGCTGTAGAGTTCTAAGAACATTTCAGTAGGACCAATGGTGAGTCCTTGAGCCAAAGTTGCCTATCAGAGGAGTCCTGTTAGATCAGCCTTGGTAAGCAAGAGTCATTGCTGTTGGGCCTTCGTTAGTTATGTAATCACTCTGCTTGTGTGTCTGTCATGCCAGTTGTGTGGTAGCCATTAATGAAGGCCATTTCATCTGGCTGAGTCATTTTGTCGTGTTGGCGGTTTAGTGCCTCTTCCATGGTAAATGCTCTCTGGTGGGTGTTACCATGTAGTACAGGAATCTTCACACTTTGTCCACTCCCACATGTCAGTCCACAGCCTTTACACCAGACCTTCTCGTCTGTGATCCTCCAGCCCTTTCCTTTCCAGGCTAACTAGATGGCCAGGCCATTGGCTACTGCCCAGGAATCTATATGTTAAGTAGTCTCATTTCAGGCCACTTCTTCCACATCAAGTCAAGTGCACTGCTTGTGATTCTATCCATTGGAAAAAATTTCCTTCTCCACTTCTGAATGTGGCTGTAGTGCAGATACCATCCATCTTCATTTTGCATCCACATACTGAGCTGACTCATCTGTAAACCAAGCTCAACCTGATCCCTTATTAAGCTGGTCATATAGGAACCCACAAATATTTGATAGGGACTGCTATTCTGCTTCTGTTAGGTTTTTAGAAGTGGCACTGATATTCTCCATCTTCCTTGATATGTATGGCAAAGAATATATATGTCTTATGCAGCTGTGGGGGCTGGTTAGGAAAATCTGAAATTTATAGGGTGGGCTGATAGGCTGGAAACTCTTGGGCAGGAGCTGACACTGCAGTCCACTACAGAATTTCTTCAGGGAAATCTCAGTTGTGATCTTAAGGCCTTCAACTGATTGAATGAGGCCCATCCAAATTTTTGAAGATAATCGCGTTTACTTAAAATCAATTGATTGTTAACCACATCTACAGTATACCTTTACAACAACACCTGAGTTAGTATTTGATTGACTAATGGGGTGCTATAGCCTAAGCCAAGTTGATCCAGAAGGGTAACCATTTTATTGTTGATGATGGTAGGGGAGAGGGCAGTTTCAGAGGTTTCCACTTGGCTTTCCTCGTTGTGACAGCTCACCCTACAGGCCAAGGACCCACATTGGAGCTACTCCCAGCCACCAACTCAATTCCAGTTACACACTTGAGGATTGGGAAACGACCACTGGGTAGGTCTGTAGGCCCACTGTGAGTCCTGTTTTAGTGAGGACTTCAGTTATTACTTGGACCTTGAAGGCCCCAGTTTAACAGAGGCCCTGATGATGCTTTGAGTCTCTGGGTATCAATGTCAACTTTGATCTTGAGTCCAGTATTCCTCAAATATCTGGGTCTGGGTGTTCTTTCCCCAGTGTACATATAGCCAAGTGCGTGGCTACAGGCCCCTTTAGGAAAATTACTGGGGGAATCATCACCTACTCGCCTTTGACCTTCCTGGGGATCCAGCTACCTTTTCCAGATATGAAAATAGACTGAAGTCTGGAAACTGAGCAAGGAATTAGGACTTTTTTTATTAGGGAAACCTCCCCTAACCCCCTGCACCTCCATTCTTGTCTTTTTCAGCTTGTAGAGCTTGAGCAATACCCTTGCTGGCTGGCTGGCTGTATTGCTCCTAAGGACACTATGGCCCATTTTCCATCTCCACAACACCCTATGGGTAAAGCCCCCTTGACTGTCCTTCAGACCTCGTGGTTCATTTTGGTATTTGTGGCTTCCTGGCTTCTGGTGTCTATTACTATGGAACCCAAGCTCTGTGGTGGTCTCTTACTGCCATCCTTGGCCTGCAGAGGAGGCCACCTCTGAACTTAATGATGCTGGTGGCTCCATTCACCAGTGCCTTCCTGATGGCCTCAATGAATGGGATGTCCTCTGGGCCCCCCTTTGGAGCACTGCCCTCTGTTGGGGTTTTCAACCTCACTTTTTCTACTCCAGCATTCCTACTTCCCTCTGCTTTTTCATTCCTCTGCTGTTAGCCAGGACGGCTCAGGCATTTCACTTTGCTCAGTGGTGGTCATCACTTTCTCCAGGCCTCTAAGAGCCACCTTAGTAGAGACTTCTTACCTACTCTAGTCCTTGCCAGGTTGTTGAATCCACTATCCTGAGAAATTGCTCCCACATCTGAATTCTTGCTTTCCTGGCCTTTTTGATATAGCACCCTTAAAACCCAAGCCCAGTGCTTCCTTAGCTCCTGTCAGTACCTGCTAGCTACACATTGTGGCTCTTTGGCCTATGCTTCTCCCCGCCCCCCGCCCAGCTTTATTGAAATATAAAAGACAATTAGTTGCTCGTATTTACTTTGTACAATTTAATGAGTTATTTTTCAAATACAGTTGGCACACAATAATATACCAGTTTCAGTTGTATAGCATAGTGATCAGAGAGCCCCATAACTATCTTTCCCATGCTACACTCTACATCTCCACGTCTATTCTGCAACTATCCATTTGTGTCTCTTAATCTTTTTGGCTTTTGTTGCCATTCTCCCAAACCTGCTCCCGTCTAGTAGCTCTCAAAATAGTCTCTGTATGAGTTTATTTCTGTTTTTGTTGTTTATTTTGTTCTTTAGATTCCACCTGTACGTGAAATCATGTGATATTTGTTTTTCTTTAACCGACTCATTTCATTCAGCACAATACCCTCTAGATCCATCAGGCACTGTCTTTTTCCATCCTCTTCCTTTTAGTCTGTGGGTGTCTTTTAATCTGAAGCGACTCTCTTGTAGGCAGCACGTGTCGGGATCTTGTTTTTTCTTATCCATTCTGCCATCCTATCATTTGATTGGAGCATTTAATCTTTTTCATTTGAAGTAGTCATTATATAGATATGTAGTTATTGCCATTCTTTATTCATATTTTTGCTACATATTTTTTCTGCTTTCTAAAGAAGTTCCCTCCAACATTTCCTGTAATGGTGGCTTGGTGATGATGAACTCCTTTAGCTTTTTCTTGTCTGGGAAGATCTTTGTCCTTCGACTCTAAGTGATTGCTTTGCTGGATAAAGTAATCTTGGTTGTAACCTAGGGTTTTCATCATTTTGAATATTTCGTGACACATCCTTCTGTCCTGCAAAGATTCTTTGGGGAAATCAGCTTCCAGTCTTATGGGAGCTTCCTTGTAGGTATCTAATCAT
>NW_006436285.1:486932-500535 GCF_000325575.1 Pteropus alecto
AAGTCTTGTATGGGTCTTGTTATCCATTCAGCTACGGCTTGATTCCATTATTTCTGGATCTCTGTTCTGTTCTCTCATATAGTTTCTGCTTCTTTGTCTTCCCATTTTGGCTGCCTTTCTGTGTCTGTTTCTGTGTACTAAGCAAAGCTCCTAAGTCTCCCGGTCTTCTTAGTGTGGCTTTTTGTGAACTAGTATCGAGAGGCTCAATCTTGAGAGGGCTTCAGCTGCAGGCCAAGTTTAACCCCAGTCTGTGTTCCTCTGGGGCCACCTGTTAAGATCCAGCAAGCAATCCCCAGATGCTGTGCTTATAGTTGCCAACTGCCACCAGTGTGAGTCTAGGCGCTGCTCAGCAAGGGCACCTGAGTCACCGAGGACACAACTGGAGGTGGCTTGGGTAGGGCTGCAAGTTGGGGGAGGTGGAGTTTCAGGGAATCCTCTGGGCAGAGTGACCTCTGTTATCCAGTTTGATGACCTCTCAGCTATGGCAGCACTGTGTCCACAAACTGAGAATGCAGAAGGCTCAACAGAGGAATAATAGATACCACCAGCACCTCTGCCCGGGAGAAAGAAAGTCTCGCCTCTGGCTCTCGCTCCAACAACTCAGTGTCCCCCTGTATGTCCCTGGTGCCCCAGGAGCAGCTGACCTGGCTCTGGTGCTCAGCGAGCAAGTCTGTTATCACGAAAGTTCAGTCATGGACATGGTTCTGTTAAGAGTCTGCAGCTGCCGACTGCCGCTGCTGTGGTCTGTCTCCCACTCAGCTGCTCGGGACTGGGCAGCTTTGTGTCCTCACCCTCTCCTAACTCTTCACATTACAGAGTGATTTCTTTTTCTCTCCCTAGTTGTAGGGCTTGTCCAGATCCCAGGTGATTTTCTTTGATGTTTGCTCCTTGTTTCTGTCACAACTTTGATTTGGTCGCAAGAAGGATGAACAAAGCCTCTAATGCTTTTCTTATTTATTAGGTCCAGGACTTCCCCAGGTACAATATGCAGGGATTTAACCCTAGTTATCAGCTTAGT
The DNA here is from genome assembly GCF_000325575.1 of Pteropus alecto. NCBI lineage: Eukaryota > Metazoa > Chordata > Mammalia > Chiroptera > Pteropodidae > Pteropus > Pteropus alecto. The sequence goes on from NW_006436285.1 coordinate 487,951, forward strand.
AACAAGGAGAAGGGCTGGACACAGCTCCTCAAAATGGGGCACAGGTTGCTTTGTGGGAGGAGCATCCTTTGTAACATCTACCAGCACAGTACAAGTGCCAGCTCTTACTAAGAAGTAGTGGCCCCCTCTGCAAACAGGGCTGGGTGGGTATGTCTGTAGAACCAACACCATCAGGGAAGTCTGGCCAGATATTCCCACCCCATGTTTTAGGGTCCCAGGATTTTCCGACCACATGAAGTCATGTGGTCCTGACTTCAGCAAAACAGACCTGCCATGTTTTAAATACTGAGTATTTCCCTGGAGTTCTGCAACTGTATTATGTCCTTTGTTCAGTTATGTCCACTCTTCCACTGAAGGAAATAGGGGCCTCTTTGTAAGCTCCATGGAAGCCCTCTGGCTCTCACACTTATTCTTTAGGTACTTAACTGTCATCTATTTCTCATAACCCTGCTGCAGGGAAGTATCCAGCTATCTCCACTGCCACTATTCTTCCCATATTTTTCAAAAGTCTGAATCATCACTGCTGCAAGGCCATTCTTTCAGTTTTCCCAGGTCATCTCCAGAGAAATCTTTATGCGTGCCCCACACGTCTCTCAGGACAGTGTCCATTTTGCCCACCAGGTAAGGACTGAAGCAGTCACAGAACCTCATCTCATCACAGCCTGTTTTCTTGGACCACTACTGGCACCATTTGTGTTAGCTTGGGTTCTCTGAGAAGCAGATCCCAAGGTGGGATTAGACAGAGCATATTATTAGGGGAAACGCCTAAGGGAAAATGAGGAGGGAGTCTAATGAATTAGGGAGAGCTGTTGGACTAGATGCAGGTTTAATACCTGTGGAGAAGAGAGGAAAAGAAGGAAAAGTGGATAGGAAAAGTCTTAGACTATGTGTTACAGTTCTAAGAACATCTTGACAAAGCAAATGTGTCTGTTAGGAGATAGTCCACCATGGACCCAGAACATCTATGTCTGCAGGTTCTTGGTGAGGGTCTTTAAAGTGAGGCTTATCTGTCTCCTGATACTGAGCCATTCCTGTAGGGCAGCCGTCCCCAACCTCTTTGGCACCAGGCACCGGTGCTCCTACGAGAATCTAATGCCTCATAATCTGAGGGAGAGCTGAGGTGGTGGCGCTAGTACTGGTGAGTGGCTGCAAATACAGTTGAAGCTTCGCTTGCTTGCCTGCCCCTCATCTGCTGTGTGGCCCAGTTCCTAACAGGCCATGGACTGGTACCGGTCTGTGGCCCGAAGGTTGGGGACCCCTGGTGTAAAGTGCTCCTCAGTGTGTTGTTAAGACCTAAGACTAAAGTTAAATGTTCATGGTGTCTTTTATCGGAAAATGTAAACATGGATGACATAATTTTGGGTACGATTATTTGCACTAGAAGGATTTAACCTAGCATTCTTTCTTTACTAAATAAGTGGCTCCTGATTCTGCAAGTGTTACTAGAAACTGTGTCATAAAATAGATGACAAGAGCAGTCATATTTTTTCAGTAGGAAATAACAATTGCATTTGTGATAAGTATTTGACAATCTATTAAATATGACCAATAGAATATATTGTTCAAAGATAAATTGTTCCCTAGATGAATCATTAAAAATACTGAAATTATATGCCAGGTCCTGTAAAGAGGCAAAACCATATGGCACATTAATGAAGTTACCCTAAAGTTTATGCTTGTCTCACAGATACGTATAGCTGTTGTAATTGTGTACTTAAGGCCGACATACACTCTATAATGAACATCAGTCAAAAATTTGGATATCTTTTGTCAGCTGAGAATTTAGAAGAGTACATTGGGGATGACTGAAGATGACTTGGCCTCTTTAAAGAAGCCATTGAAAAAAGTCTGAACAATGCATCTTTTTTCTCATGCCTTATAAGAAACTGAGGCATTTAATATTTCATTCGCTTTAGGTTAGGGTTGGAATTGGCTTAAGAAGTGATGTTGGTGATCATTATTATGATGTTTCTTCAAGAGAAAGGCATTTATTAGCAAGCAGCTAAAACTCCATGATTATTAATTTAAATATCTAAATTATTTGGATTTTTATTAGTATACCATGTGATTGCTAAATCATAAAGTATGCTGTCTGATTATCAGAGTGCATATCTTATTTTGTGAACTGATTTTACTTATTTCATATGTGCATTTTTATGTGTTTATAGTGTCACTATCCTTTATTTTCAGTGGCTGTATAGTATTCTCTCCTGTTAGTATGCTGTACCAGTCCTCCACTTGGATTGTTTTAAATTTTTTTTTACCATAATTATTGTAGTGCTATGAACATTTTTATACAGAGTCCTTTTAAAATTGTTTCCTTGAATCACATTCCCCAAAGTGGAGATACCAGGTCCAAAAGTACAGATAGAACCATAGATTGTCTTACTTATTGTTAGATTTCTTTTCAGAAAGATCAAATTTGTACCATCAGCACTGAATAGTTCAAATGTCATTCTTTCTCTACATTCTGGACAATACTGGATTTTATCATTGTATTTTTTTTTTCCTGGAAGGTATATTGTGATACTTTCAGGTTATTCTGATTTGCATTTTCCTTCATTGTGAGTGAAGCTGTGCATTTTTACTTTTAGTGCTTTTGTCTGTTTCTTTATATGTAAATGATCCCAACTCCAAGGACTGTAGATACTAGTTTATACATTCTTAATGTATTTTAACCAATAGGCTTTGAACAGCTATGGTAGGTACCTTTACTCCCATTTTGGTGCTCACCTTTTGTCTTTTTGTTTGTTAGACAAAAAGCAGTTTTTAAAAATGAGGATTGACTAATTTAAGCACAAATGCAACCACAGAAACAGACCAAAGAAATGGCACCAGGAAATAATAGTAGCTGTCAAATAGCACACTCACATTCCCTATCTCTCCTTCCATTCTCACCTCACGCTCTCAATGCCTCTCTGCTTTTTTGAGGGGGGATGTTCAATTAGACTTCTTTCTAAAGTCATATGTTAATATACTTGTTATCCATAAAGTATCTCAGGAAGGATACTTGACCCATTGTAAAAGGGATTGCTTAGGGAGAGAACCAAGTAGGTGGGAGAAGAGAGGAGAAGAGAGGAGAAGAGGCTTACTTTTTGCTGTACCTTTTGTTTTTTTGAATATGAACTGGATTTTTATTATTAATTAAAGCCATATGTAAGATTGGTGTTTGTCATTATTGTTAACCTTTAAAAAATAAGTTTAAAATTTAGGCTGTTCCATGTGATGAACTTCAGTATATAAGGGCAGGGATGAGTAAGCAATGTAAGATTGGTGTTTGTCATTATTGTTAACCTTTAAAAAATAAGTTTAAAATTTAGGCTGTTCCATGTGATGAACTTCAGTATATAAGGGCAGGGATGAGTAAGCAATGTAAGATTGGTGTTTGTCATTATTGTTAACCTTTAAAAAATAAGTTTAAAACTTAGGCTGTTCCATGTGATGAACTTCAGTACATAAGGGCAGGAATGAGTAAGCAGATGAAGGCAGCCAAATTTGGGTATAGATGATATTTGGGCAGAACCACCTGCCATTCTGTTTGCTAAAGTTTGATTAACATAACAATTTTGGACTACAGGTACAGCATGAAGGAAATTTGTCTAGAAATATTTCCCTGGGGAGTTTTGGATAATGCCGGGAACTTCCTCTAACCTAACTTCTTAGATAAAGCTGGAGTTTGAGAATGACTGGTTTAGTGATCATCTTCTTGTTTACTGACTAGATAGAGGGAGGCCAGAATGGTTTCAGTACCAGAGTGGTGTTTCTGTCCCATGGAAGCAAATTTTAGCCAATCGTTGTGTTCTGATTTGGTCTTTGTGATTCCTTGACTTTGGAGTTCTAGACCTGGCCTAATTTTTCTCCAGTTGAGTTTTTTCAAGTGCAGAAATACAGGTATGATTGGAAAGCATGAACTCCTGGCCACATGTGTCTTGAAGGGGCCAAGAGGATGCCTGGAGACTTTGAAGTCCTTCTGAAGAGTCAGATCACTGCACTGCTGTAGATGTTTGGGGATAGACTTTGGAAATGAATTTTCTGGAAACCTGTCAACCTAATCTGAATTGGTTAGTGCCTATGAGGCCATGTACTAACTTGACTTGCATTGTTCAATAAGGGAACCACTAGCCTCACATTGCTATTTAAATTGAAATAAGTCAAAATGAAAAATTCAGTTCCTCAGTTATACTAGTGATTAAATAGCCACGTGGAGCTAGTGGATACTGTCCTGGACTGAGTATATTTAGACGATTTCCATCATTGCTATCAGACAGCACTGAACTAAACCATTCAGCATGGTAGCATTGTATGCAGCTGTGTGACCTGAGGTGAAAGCCTCTCTGGTTCTACCTAGGCCTGCCTAATCCTACCCGTCCTGTGAAGATTGCCTCAATTCCTGTTCCTCCTGGAAACTTATCCTGACCATTTCAGTTCACAGCAATAACTCCCTTCTTTACACCCCCGGAACACTCAAAATACCTGAGGACACACTGTCTTACTAGTGTCACACTTTTGCTTCTAAGTTAGTCTTATCTTCCCAGCAAGGTTGCAGGGTTCTTAAAAACAGAGATTAAATCCCACACTGCCTGGTAGATGTATGTACAGAAGGGGCACAGCCCCTCTTCTCATATCAAAATGCCTATCAAAAGCATTTATCAAACCCTCCTTTTTGTCAGCTGCCTTTTTGTAATATTTTTGCTCTTATTTTCAGTATTTATAGAGTCAGCATGTAGGACACAATGTCATGTTTCAAAAATCATTCATTTTTGGAGAAAGGTCAGCTGGCTTACTGATGTCAGGTGTAACAGCCTCAGCTTCTGTCCTGGCGAGGGGGTGAGGGTGAGGAAGATTTGGGAACATTGTCTTTAGATCTTGAAAATACTTTGGACAGAACCGATGATACCTTCCTCATTATTTCAGATCCCTGTTTGGAAGTACTGGGCTTATCAGTGTCTGTGAACAAACCAAATGAGAAATATGGTCATTTATTGGGCTTTCCAATTGAGGATGTCAGGCTAGGGGATTGATAATTTAGGATTTAGAATCACTTTAATAACTTTCAATTTTTGAAAGTGCTTTCACAAAGGATCTTCTCTTTGTTCCTTCTGACACCCCTGGGAAGGAAGCGGGAGAAATTCAGTGAGGTCAGATGCCTCGTCTAAGGTCACATGGGTAGGAAGTGGCCAAGTTGGTACTAGGGCCCAGGCTTTCTGATGTGCAGGCCATCTTTGCACTGCCTGTACCCTGAAGCTTCTTGAGTCAGCTCAGCAGCACCTGTCTCCCTCATGCTAGCAGATCATTATCCAAAAAAGACTGATGATGAGCTAATTCCACATGAAAAGGTAGCTTTTGAATCTTAACAGTGTGGGATTCCATTTCAGAATGTTCAGGTAAAAGGTGCAGTGCATTAAAAAGGCCATCATTTCTGACTCACTTTGGGTAAACTTTCTGTTGAACTCCCAAGTGATTTTTCTTGTTATGTGAGAGTTATAAGGACTTGTGTGGCCAATAAGTCTCCATTTAGACCCATTTTTCTGTACCGCTTGTTTCATGCAAAGGGCTCTTAAAACATCATAGTTGATGTGAACAGAATGATTATGGTATCTATAAGGACAAGAGTGAGCATTTATCTACTCTGTTGCTGCATCATGACAGGATGTCATGAAAAGACAGGGCGATAAAGCACATACTTTATTTCCAGTAAAATACAAAGTTCTCCTATTCTGCACTTACCTAGTTTTTATCTTCTCCAGCAATATAAATGTCAAGAATCTGTGATTGAAACTAAGGTAGCAGATAGCAAATTTACCCCCAAATGAAGGGGAGAAAGTTTAGCTTTTCAAATTAATAATGCAGTATTGGAACCTTCTGATAGTTTAAGAAATAAAAACAACCTAGATATTAATAAGGAAAAAGCAAAGTCTGCAGAGGCAAAGACAAAGGTTTGAATGGAGAGACCTTATAGTTAGAAAAAGCAAGACAGAGACTTTCAGTTACAGGATTGAAGAATGTACTGCAAGGCCATGTTCTGAAAAATCTTACTGGAGGGGAAAAATGAAACTTTGTTTTTTTGCAATTTTAGGATTTTGTTAACAATGTAGATGCCTGGATATCATTTCCCAGAGACAGTAACTGGGCAGGTCTGGGAGGGGCCAGGAGTCTGCATTATTAATAAGAATCCTGAGTGATCCTGATGTGAGCAGTCCCTGAAAGACACTTTGAGACACTGCCCTGCAACTTGCAGTCACTAGTAGATTCTGCATATTGTTCAAGTTTGGCACTGGCTGGAATAACAATACATAGGAAACTTATCCCTAGGGGCACAGTGAATCCTTGGGGTGACAATGCCTACTTCTTTCAAAGCAAAACTGCAGAAAAGAGAAATCAAGCAATAGGTGTGGCATTCATGGTGTATTGGAAGTAGAAGTTGGATGTGTCAAAATGAAGCCAGCTTGCTGAGACTGACTCTCTTTCAAGATACTCTGATGCTACCTTGATCAATTTGTGGGCAGTATAGTGGGGTTCACCTACTTGGCACTGGTCACTTAAGAGAGAGATATGCCTGGGGTGTTTATGGCCAAAGCGAATGGGTCACAATACATGCCAAGTGCTACAGAATAACATTTCATACCATGAGCTGATTTAGACTCCCAGTACATATTTGTACAAAATATCCTATAAATTGTATTGGACATGTGTTGGTCCTAAAGTCCCCCTTTTCCTGTGGGTTTTCATAAACAGGCATCATTGTAATTTCTGAATAAAGTCTCCTTTGCAGGCCTTTTGTACTGTTTTGAGCATCTTAGTACAAGGTTGGCCATTTGTGCATTTCTTCCTCCAGAACCCCCTATCGGAGCAAAAATATTATTTCAATTTATAAATAGTGGGTAGTCCAGGACGGTACCCACTGTACAGTGAGTTCCCATAATGTGCAGAATGCAGGAGTTGGGAGGAGGTGTCCCTGTCAAAGTAAAGGTGCAGAAGAAAATGATTTTACTATTTGGTTGGACACAGAAACTTAGATGAGATCTGTTTTACTTGCCACTGAACTCTGCAGGTTGCCTTTGGTCACTGCTCAATTTTGAGATGCAGTGACAACTATATGTAGCCCCTGGCTAGCAGGAAGAAAGAATGTGGGATAAAAGTCACAAGATCTGTGAGATTTGAGGCCTGGCTCTGTCACTTGCTAGCTGTGCAACCTCAGGCAGGTCATTTATCTCCATTTTCTCTACTGTAAAATAAGACTAAGACTTGCAGAGGGATTCATTGTATGGTAAGCTATTTTGCTTCAGTGACACTGTTTCTGTCAGTACAATGAAGATGCTTTACAGGGTAGATGTGAGAAAAGCACTTAGCAGAATGCCTGGTACATAGCCGATACCTAATAAGTGTTACTTTCAGTACCTGATGCCCCTTTGCTGTGAGATTCAAGTGGGAGAACTGCATAATAACCTGGAGGTTGCAGTCTATATACATAGTAATATTATTTCAACCCCATAATGGTGGTGGGTGGAGACGATGCAATGTGGGAGCCACTCACTGCAAGGAGTGAATAATCAAAACTTCTATATTCAAAATGACACAGTTGAGCACTTTATCATAAAATGATAAATATGTTGTACCTGAAATGCCATTATTTGAAGAATATAGGCCGGCCAGAGCACTTTCACGTTGATAGAGGGTGACAAACTGCCAAGACATAGGTGAAAGAAATACTAACATAAGCCTCTGCCATTTGGACAATGAACACTAGATATATCTAGAAACTCTAAAGGTCACAACCATTGTGGCATCCTAGGCATGACTTCTCATAATTCTTGCCAATTATGATACCCAGGATCGGCCCCAGACTTGGCAAATGTAGGCTGCCTTGTAGGATAATTTCAAGGGCTCAGGTTCCCAGGTTACAAAAACATGTCAGCCATGCCTGCCCATCTTTCCTGGAGCTTGGAATAAATAAAATGTTTTAGTTCCTTCTCTGAGAGAAGAATATGATAGGGGAGGTCTTCAGGGGAGAAGGGGAGAAAAGGGATATCTATTTTACTACCTCAATCTCCTTTTAAATAATTCTTAACCATTGCAAGGTCTGGAGCAAGCAAGTTACTGTGTGGGTTGCAGGAGCATGAAAGTGGCAGGGCAGGGATAACAGCTTGGACGCTGGCTTTTGTGGACCTTTTTAGCACTTCCTGGAATGCAGAAGCAGCGGGATCCCAGAAGGGCACAAAATAGGCTGGGGGAGTGGCTGCAGGGTAGCCACTCTATGGTGGTAAAAGTTAAAAGGGAAGGGGCAAGTCCTAAATGCATGTGAGATGAGAGAAGTATGTTTTGTATTAATGGTGTGGAGAACATAGTATATTATAAAAGTATGACTCTAATTCTTAGAGTATTTGAGGCAGCTTATGGATCAAGATATTGTAAAATAGGATACTTATAGGGATTAAACTGGGACAGAGACAATCTAAAGAAGTGTCTCTCGACACTGGCTGTGCAATAGAATCATCTGGAGAAAATTAAAAGTAGGCACGCTTGGGACCCACCCCAACTGAACAGGAATCCCTTATGGTGGGGGCAAGTATTGGTTTGTTTTCTAAGTTGCCCTGGTGACTCTAATTTGCAGCCAGGTTGAGAATTCCTGATCTAAAGGAAGCAGGAGAGGCAAATTCTACCAAATGTCTTGACATGAGTATGTTGTCAGTGGTTCTCAATGTTGGCTGTACATTAAAATCACCTGGACAGCTTTTAGAACACACCCAAGGCCCAGGCTGCAACCCAGACCAACTGAACCAGAATCTCTGGGGGTGGAACCTCATCATCAGTTATTTTTTAGAGTTTTCCAGATGATTTCACTATGTAGCCAGGATTGAGAACCTCTGCTCTGTGTAGTAGTTCTCAAATGTAGCTGTATGTCAGATTCATAGGGAGAGGAGCTATGGAGCTCCTGACGTAGAGACTAAATTTGGCCCTGACAGCTAAGGCTGTTCTTTCAACCAGCATTTGTTGGGCATCTACCATGCTTCAGTCCTGTGTTAGGTGCTGGGCATACAGTTATGAACAAAACAGACAAAGCTCTTGCTGTCATGAGGCTTATGTTCAAATGAATATATAGGAAAACAAGAAGATGAGGGTAGGAATATTTATCTGCTTTGTTTACTGCTGAATCTTCGGGGTCTGGCACATAGTAGGCACTCAATAAATAATTGTTGAATGAATGAATGAATGGTGACTTAAGTGCTCTGAAGTAAAAACAGGATAAAGGGGATACTATGTGTGTGTGTTTATTTTACATGGGTTTGTCAGGGAAGGCCTCACTGAGAAGGTGACTTTTGAGCAAAAACTGGGAGGAAATAGGAGAACAAGACACATAGAGTGTTCTTGGAAGAGGAAAACCAAGTACAAAGTGCATCTGAGGTGGGAGTGTGCTTGGCATGTTAAGTGAGCAGTAAGAAGGTCAGTATGTCTGGCGTGACAGACTGAGTGGACACAGGGTAACAAAATGACAGAGTAACGTGGTGGGGAAGAAAGGGTGGGGCAGCTCATGTAGGGCCCAGTAGACTATGGTAAGGACTTTGGCACTAAAGGGAACATGCTGGCTTCTTTTTCTCTCTGACACTGGAGAGCATATGTATTCATATATACAGATTAATCTTCTCCTGGAGCTCGAAGCACACTACACAGGCAGTCCCTTATTTTAAGGCAATCCCTTATTTCTATCAGGTCTCCACTATCTCACTGGGAGGGGCCAGTGAAAAATATTTACCTCAACATTGCTTGCACTCTCCAGTTCAAAACTATCTGTGATCAAAACACAATATTGGAAGAGTTATTTCTGAAACACATACACATTTTGGCACAAAAGTAATCTCAATAATTTTATCAAAGAATTATAGAAATTAGGCACACAGAAAAAGCTGAAAGAGGTGAGACCCCTAGAATTCTGGGCATAGGTCTTGGCTCTTTACTCAGAAACTGGGAAAGATGGAGCCTGACGCGGTGGAAGGAGCACCGGCCTGAACTTCAGGAGAGGCAGGCTCTGCAACTAGCTACGCATCCTTGCACAAACCCTCAAACTCTGTGGGCCTCTCTGCTCATCTGTAAAATGAGAAATTAGGCTGTGGGTGATTTCTGAGGACCCCTACGGCTCTCTGGTTGTAGAGAGTTAAAAAAAAAATGAATGAAGCTGCCAGCTAAAGGAATGCTAGAAAGGAAGGTGTGGGTCTTAGAAAATAGTTACTTCCTGTGAAAATCAGGAGGACACTGAAGCAATATCCTGAGTTCCAGGAGACATCAATGATTGAAATTTGGCCTAAGGAGGTAAAAATGATACTGAGAGAGAAGTTTCAAAAGACCCACAGCTAGTGGGACAACTAGAAGCAAAAAGAGCACTGGACTTGTTTGGAGTCAGAAAAACAGTGTTTGAGTCTCAGCTTCACTACTGAAAGCTCAGTGAACACTGGCAGGTTGCTTCTAACTTCTCTGACTCTGTTTCCTCATATGTACCATAGGGTTGTGACTACTTTCTCATGAGAGGACCAAATTAAATAATGTGTATATATTTGATATGCATTTTATATGTGTGTAATCATAAAGGACCAAGATGAGCAGACTCTCTCTGGATTACCCTTTATGCCAAGGGTTCTAGAAAAACTATGGTAAAACCTCAGTTACCTGGAATATGAGGGCAACCATTAGTTAAATTATCTGATGAAACTGGTTAACCAGATTATTCCCTAAATTTTATTGTTGGTTGTTAATTGTTCTAAAGTGTCTGAATGTACATTCTTAACTTAGGAAGTCTTGTATATTGCACATATTTGAACTGATTTTTTTTTATGATTGGGGACATTTTTTGTTTATCAGAGCCATCATTCCAAATATCAGTTTTTAAGAGTCTAGGCTAAATACATAGCAACCATTCTGGATATACCTAGGAAACTGTTTTGATGAAGAGGGCATAGAAAAGTTCCAGGTGTTGAAAGTTCTAGATAATCAGAATCAAGTTGAGATTTTGTTGTCTATTCTGTGAAACTAAGAATTTGTATCGCCTGATCACCACACTGAATTCTAGACTTACCTATCCAAATGCTTATGTGATCTCTCTACTTGAATGCCTGATGGTTTCTCAATCTCACACAGCCCAAACAGAATTCTAATTCCCTCTCCCTTCCCCACTTTTGTTTCTCTCCCTGTCTCACCAAATGGCACCGCAAGCCACTTGGTTGCTCAAAACAAAATTGTAGGAATCATCTTTAATTTTTTTCAATTTCTTTTTTTTTAATTTTTAACATTGTATTATGTTAGTTTCAGGTGTACAACATGGTGATTAGATATTTATATAATTTACGAAGTGATCACCTGGATAAATCTAGTACCCATCTGATGCCATACATAGTTATAACAATATTATTGACTATATTGCTTATGCTATACGTTATATCCCATAGCTATTTTATAACTACCAATTTGTACTTCTTAATCCCTTCACCTTTTTCACTCATCCACCAACCACCCTCTCATCTGGCAACCCTCAAAATGTTCTTTGCATGTTTCTGTTTTGTTTGATTATTTATTTTGTTCCTTAGATTCCATATGTAAGTGAAATCATATGGCATTTGTCTTTCTCTGTCTGACTTACTCCACTCAGCACAGCACCCTCTAGGTCCACCCATGTTGTTGCAGATGGCATGATTTCATTCTTTTTATGGCTGAGTAATATTCCATTGTATATATGGAATATTTCTTTATCCATTCATCCATTGATGGACACTAGATTGCTCTCTTATCTTGGCTATTTTAAATAATGCTGTGATGAACATATGGATTCACATGTCCCTTTAAAGTACTTTTTTGGGTTTCTTCAAATAAATACCCAGAAGTGGGATTACTGGGTCCTTCTTTGTTTCTTGTTAGAGCCTTTATTTTAAAGTTTATTTTATCTTGTATAAGTATTGCTACCCCAGCTTTTTTTCCATTTGCATTTTCATAAAATATCTTTTCATTCTTTTACTTTCAGTCTGTGTGTGTTTCGATCTGAAGTGAGTCTCTTGTAGGCAGTATATGTAAAGGTCTTGTCTTCTTATCCATTCCATTATCTCGTTTTCACTGGAGCATTTAATCCATTTACATTTAAAATAGTTGTTGGTAGATATGTAGTTATTGACATTTTATTATTTATATTTTTTATCTTTTCTTCTTCCTTTTCTTCTTCCTTCTCCGTCTCCTCCTTCTCCTTCCTCTTCATCTTTCAAAAAGTCCCTCCAATATTTCCTGTAATACTGACTTTGTGGTTATGAACTCCTTTGGCTTTTTCTTTTCTGGGAAACTCTTTATCTGTCCTTTGATTTTAAATGAAAACTTTGCTGGATAGAGTCATCTTGGTTGTAGGTCCTTACATTGCATGACTTTGAGTATTTCCTGCCAATCCCTTCTATCCTGCAAAGTTTCTGTTGAGAAATCATCTGATAGTTTTATGAAAACTGTTTTTCTCTTGCTATTTTTAAGATTCTCTTTTTGCCTCTAACCTTTGCCATTTTGATTATGATGTATCTTGGTGTGAGCCTCTTTGGATTCATCTTGTTTGGGAATCTCTGTACT
>NW_006436285.1:500756-506914 GCF_000325575.1 Pteropus alecto
GGTCTGTGTGTGTCTCTTAATCTGAAGTAAGTCTCTTGAAGGCAGCAAATATAGGGGTTTTGTTTCCGTATCAATTCAGCCACTCACTCTGTCTTTTAGTTGTAGTGCTTAATTCTTTTCCATTTGAGGTACTTGTTGATAGGAATATAGTTATTATCATTCTTTATTTCTGTTTTTGATACATGTTTTTTCTTCTTAAAGAAGTTCCTCTAACATTTCCTGTAATACTGGCTTGGTGGTGATAAATTCTTTTAGCTTATTTTAGTCTGGTAAGCTCTTTATCTGTCCTTCAACTCTAAATGTTAGCTTTTCTAGATAAAGTAATCTTGGTTGTGGATTCTGGGTTTTCATCGCATTGAATATTTTGTGCCAAGCCCTTCTGTTCTGCATAGTTTCTTTTGAGAAATCAGCTGCCATTCTTATGGGTTCACCTCTGTGGGTAACTAACTGCTTTTCTCTTGCTGCTTTTAAGATTCTCTCTTTCTATTTAATCTTTGGCATTTTAATTATGTGTCTTGGTGTGGGCCTTTTTGGGTTCCTGATTTTTGGAATTCTCTGAGCTTTCTAGGGTTTTATGTCCATTTCCTTGACCAGGTTAGGGAAGTTTTCCATCATTATTTCTTCAAACAACTGTTCAACATCTTGATTTTCTTCAGTTACACCAATCAGATGGATATTTGGACCCTTAATAGTGCCCCATATACTCCTTAAATTATTTTTATGGTCTTGGCCTCTTATCTTTTGTCATTCTGCTTGTGTGTCCTTGGCTTTCCCATTCTCTAGATAGATCATTTGATCCTTTTCTTTATTTACTTTGTTTATTCCTATTTATTCCATTTAATATACTTTTCATCTCAGATAATGTGTTCTTCATTTCAGATTGGTTCCCTTTTATAATTTCCATTTCCATTTTAATGTTGGTTTTTTTTTTATCTCTTTGTTGAAGTTCTCTACATTTCCCAGTTCATTTTGAATCTTTATAACCAGTGTTTTGAACTCTGAATCTTTTAGATTGCTTGACTCTATTATTCCTTGATCTCTTTTCTGTTCTCTCACATAGTTTCTGCTTCTTTGTCTTCCCCTTTTGGCTGACTTTCTATGTCTATTTCTATGTACTAAGCAAAGCTCCTAAGTCTCCCAGTCTTAATAGTGTGGCTTTGTATAGTAGGAGTCCAGCAGCACAGTCCTGAGAGGGGTTGAGCTGCTGGCCAAGTTTAGCCTCAGCCTGTGTCCCTCCAGGGCCACCTGTTAAGATTCAGCAAGCATTCCCAGATGCTGTGCTTATAGTTTCCTCAAGAAACCACATCAGAAACCGAAGCCAGCTGCCACGAGTGTGTCTCTTGGCGCTGCTTAACAAGGAGCATGAGACTTGCAGAGAACACACCTGGATGTAGCTTGGGTGGGGCTGTGAGCTGGGAGAGGCGGAGTTTCAGGGAATCCTCTGGGTGGAGCAACCTCTGTTATCCAGTTTGATGACCTCTCAGCTATAGAGGCTCTGAGTCTGCAAACTGGGAGGGTGGGAGGGCTCAACAGAGGAATAATAGATACCACCAGCACTTTTGCCCAGGAGAGAGCCTCACCTCCGGCCCTCACCCTGACATCTCAGTGTCCTCCTGTAAGTCCCTGGTGCTCCCCGTGCAGCTGACCTGGGGCTGGTGCTCGGAGCGAGCAGGTCCATCATCGCAAAAGTCTGCTTGCAGACATGGCCCCTTTAAGAGGCATCTGCAGCTGCTAGCTGCCGCTGCCATAGCCTCTGTCTCACTTAGCTGCTCAGGACAGGGCAGTCTCACATCTTCGCCTTCTCCTACCTTTTAACGTTGCAGGTTGATTAATTATTTCTCTTCTTAGTTGTAGTGCTTCTATCTGGATCTCAGGTGACTTTGCTTGCTGTTTGCTCTGTGTTTCTGTCACAACTTTGATGTAGTTGCAAGAGGGATAAACAAAGCATCTATCATCTACACCATTTTCCCCCATCTCCCAAGGTGTTTTTTTTTTTTTTAAATGCAGATACACAGTGCTTGGCAAGGGTGCATTGTTGTGGGGATGGAAGTTGACATAACCATTCTAATGTTCGTTCATCTTTCTCAGATCCCCGAAGATGTCCAAGCTGGACACGGGGAGATGCGTCCCAAGAGTGCCTGCATGCACCATGGTAGGGTCTTGGTGCAAAGGGGGCTTGCAGACTTTGGGAGTTACAGACAGCTGTGGAGCACTGGCCGGTCTTCTGCCCACCTGCCCCACGTCCTTACCATTGGCATTTTAATGATGATGGTGTGAGCTTCTTTGAGTTTACCTTGTTTGAAATTCTGTGAGATTCCTGGGGTTGTTTGTCTATTTCCTTCACCAGGTTACAGAAATTTTCTGTCATTATTTCTTTAGATAGGTTTTCAATCCCTTGCTCTCTCTCCTTCAGGTACTCTTATGATGTGAATGTTGATTCACTTGATGTTTTCTCAGAGGCCCCTTAAACTATCTTTATTTTTTTGGATTCTTTTTTCTTGTTGCTGTTCCGATTGAGTGTTTTCTGCTACCTTATCTTCTAAATCACTGATTTGATCCCCCGCTTCATCTAATCTACTATTTCTCCTAAGGTATTCTTCATTTCAGTTATTGTATTCTTCATTTTTGACTGGTTCTTTTTTATGTTTTCTATCTCCATTTTAGTGTTTTCTATGTCTTTGTTATCACTGAGTTCATCTACTGTTATTATGAGTTCATTGAGCATCCTTATAACCAATGTTTTGAACTCTGCATCTAGTAGATTATTTCTCTCTATTTAGTTTAGTTCTTTTTCTGGATCTTTGTTCTTTTCTTTCATTTGATATATGTCTGTCTCCCTATTTTGGCTACCTCCTTGTGTTTGTTTCCGTATATTAGGTAGGGCTGCTATGTCTCTCAGTCTTAGTGGATGTCCTGTGGGGCCCTGTAGCACAGTCTTCCCTAGTCACGTGAGCCGGGTCCTCCAAGTATGTCCTTTGTATGGGTTGTGCATGCCCTCCTGTTGTGTTAAGCGTTGGTTGTTGTTTGCTTGACAATGGTAGGGATTAACCCTTGGGCTGTTTGGTTGTGAGGACTTGCTGGTGAGGGGCTGACCCTATATAGAGAGATTCACTTTAGCAGGGCTCTGGTGCCTGCCCAGCCTGTCCTTATGTGTGTCATCCTCAGATGCAGCTCCGGGTGGTGCTATGGCTTGATCTGAAGCCAGCCATCAGGCGTGCTGGCTCCAGGGCCTCCTGGGAGGGGCCCCACTACAGGCCAAGTTCAACTGCAGCCTGTACCCTGCCCAGGCACACCTGGCAAGAGTTACCAAGTAATCAGCAGATAGCTACCACCTGTGCTGGCCTTAGAGGTGCCTCGAGAAGCCATGCTGTGAATCGAGGCAGCTGCCACTAGTGCCAGCCTTGAGGCTGCTCAGCAAGAGGTGGCGGACATGCTGAGGCCAGATGCTGCTTGTTTGGGTTTTGTGGACCCTTGAAAGATTTTAGAAAAGTCTTCGGCATGAGTCAAATCATGTCATTTGTTTCTAAACACCACTGGCACCAGCTTGGGTTGGCCTGCAAGGTGAGTGGGGCAGGGTCTCAGGGAATCACCAAATATATTCTGAATTGGTTCACTTCTTACCACCTCCACTGCTATCCTCCTAGTCCAAGCCACTATAACTTCTTGGCTGGATTATTGTAATAGCCTCCTAAACTGGTCTCCCTGCTTTAACTCTAACATACCCAGCTCATTCTCCAATCAATAGCCAGAGGGATTTTAAAAAATTCATGTTATGTCACTTCTCTGCTTAAAAATTCTCCAGAGGATTCCTACCGGAAAAGTAACCCACACTCCTACCCATGGCCTACAACAGGCCCTAACATGATCTGGCCCCTAGCTATCTCTCTAACCTCACCTCATACCACTTTCCTTTTCACCAGGCTCCAGGAACTGGCCTTTTTTTTCTTTTCCTCTAACATACCATGCTCATTCCATTCTTGGGTCTTTGCATTTACTGTACCCTGTTCCTGGGACCCCCTGTTTCCAGGTCTTCTTGTGGCTGCTTCCTTCTTGTAATTAAGGTCTGGTGTTTTTGGACTTTTTGGACCAAACTACTCTAGCCAGCTACTCTATCACGTTGGCTCTTCTTTCTTTTTTTTTCAGATTCATTCATGAATTCTACAAATATTTACTGAGTACCTACCATGTGCCTCTTTTCTAGGCAAGTGGGGATACAACAAACAGACAAAAATCCCTGCCCTCATGGAACTAACATTCTAGGGGAGGGAGATAGCCAAAAACAAATAAAAATGTATAATTTATCAGATGATGTAAGTGCTAGGGAGAAAATAAATCAGGAAGGAAGATAGAGAGTGCTGGGGTGGAAATAAGGTTGCATTTTAAAGAGGATGCACAGGGAAGGCTTGACTTAGAAGGTGATAGTCGAGCAAAGATCTGAAGAAGATGAAGACTGAGCTATGCAGTTATCTAGGAGAAGAAAGTCTTAGGTACCTCAGCAAGTGCAAAGACCCTGAGAAAGGAGAATGCCTGGCATGTTTGAAGGTCAGTGTTGCTGGAGTGAAGTGATTAAGAGGGATCATAAGGAGAGGTAGTCAGAGAAATCATGGGGAGTAAGAATGGTATCCAGATCTCAAAGGGCCTTGTAAGCCATTGTAAAGATTATGGTTTTCACTCTAGGTTAGATGGGAAGTACTTATTTCTATGTAGAACTACTGTGTTTATGTCTCTCCTTACTCTCAAGTTAGAATGAAAGACTTTGTCTCTCTTATTCACAGCTATATCTCCAGTACAAAGAAAGTGCTCAGTAAATGTTGAGTAAATGAATGAATGGACAAATGAAAAATTACCAAAGGATATAGGAAGTAAGCATAACTCAATGAAGTTGAAGAAAAAAGTGACACTGGATTCAGGTTTAGGAGACTTGGGATCTATATTTTGATTCACTGTATGACCTTGGACAAGTCACTTCCCTATCCTGAACCTCAGTATCTCTATCTCCAAAATGAGGAATTCATACTAGATGGCTTCTTTCTGGCCCTAACAACCTATGATGATTCCATACTGCAGGAAGCGCACCTGTCATGTATCATCTTCTGACTATGACCTGTTCATGGAATTCTAGCAAACTTACCACTATTCTATGGTTCATCTTTTATTATTTCCACTCCCATGTGGATAGTAGAGGCTTCTTGAGTAACTTTGTGAGTGAGTAGGTTGCAGGCTTGAAATAATCAAGGTGAACTCAAATTGTGGTTTGAGTTTCAAGGGCAACCTTACAGTAAACACAACACTCCTGTCTCTAGGTCAGATCTGTTATTGTTAGAAACACATGGATCCTTTGAGGTTTAAAAGAGTAGAGGACTGAAAACTCAACTCATAAATATTTTAATGAGTTAGTTATAACAGAGACAAAGAATAAAGTGGGGTCTGCCCTAGCTAGATTTTAATGTAAGCAAATAAATTTGGGTTTAATTTTTAATTTTACAAGCTTTTTTATATATATTTTATTTGGGCTAAACTAGTTATATATAGAAAGCAAATATACACTCTTAAGGAGGTAATTACATCCTAGTAGCATGGGCTCTAGTCCATATGTAGATGTGATAAACCCTTATTTCCTGGATATTTCATATAGAAGAAAGGTAATTATAAACTCACAATATCACACCACATACTTTACTCCAGAATTATTAAGGAAATCTTATTAGTGATTCAGAAAAAGCAAAATACTTGGTCCATATTAATTAGTTAATTGATCTAGTACTGCCCCAAAGTAGATCAACCTACTGGAAAACTTAGTGTTAACTTCAGGGTTTTTTTTTTTTACTTTACTTTTTTAAAACTTTATTTTTAAATTACAGTTCACATACAATATTATATTAATTTCAGGTATACAACATAGCGATTAGACATTTATATACCTTTATAAAGTGATCACCCCAATAAATAAAGTAAATAATACTGTAATAACTAAGTATGGTGTCAGATGGGTACTAGACTTCAGTTTTGACAACAGAAAAATTTATCAATGCAACAAACAAAGTCTCCTTTTAAATACTATCTAATTTAAATTAAGAAAAAAATCAATCTAACCTTCTGTTATTTTGGCACTTGGATCTGAGGGACGATCATCATCATCACTAAAAAAGATAAAAGGC
>NW_006436285.1:507026-512224 GCF_000325575.1 Pteropus alecto
CATTATTCATATAGAAGCAAACCTGGAATAATGGTATGCCTGAGTTTTCAAATTAAATGAAAGTAATTGCCACATTGACTTTAATATGTGTCCCCTTATCCAATGATACAAATAATTGAGAGTTTCCTGCATTACTAATGATGTATGTTAAAATAATCATGAGGGGAGATAAGGTCAATGGTTGGCCCTAACCCTAACCCTAACCCTAAACTGGCATCAGGTCAAAAAGAAACCTTAATTTCATAGTGCCAGGTGGAATAGAACATAGTTACAACCAGGTAGATTTTTCTTCTTATACCCTATTTCTCCCATAATACAAAGTGCTATCCTTCCCAGTTTATGAATGTTATTATAAACATAAGAACAATCTAAAACATGTTTTGGCTATTCTAGAAAAAGTGTTAATCAGATTTCAACTCTACAGTGTACTTTGTTCCTCCATGTCCCCTACAAATACTGTATAGTCCAGCCTTTTTCTTACAATCTTCCCAACTTGAATGGTCTTATCTAAATCTTATCTATCATTTAAGGCTCAACACAAACTCCACTGCTTTGAGAATTTTTCCCTGAATCTTCCAACTTATATCACCACCTCCATTCTTGGGATTCCTCTGACAGTGCCACACTGTTGAGCACTTAGGTACATAAAGGAACTAAGTAGGAACCCCTTTATGTGGGCCATTAGTGCAGGGACTATTGTTGACCCTGGGCCTGCCTCCCAGGTTCAAGAACCTAACACTTAAAGACTTAATCTAACTATACTAACTAGATTACTATACTAAAAAGCAGGTCCAAGAATGGAGAAAAGGAAGTAGAGACCAGATACATAGGAATGAGAGAGAAGATTGGAAGGGGAGGCCCAGACAGTAACCACAGATGGGAGCTAGGGGAAGGAGGGGAGGTTGAAGGGCTAAACACTGGCTTCCTCAGAGGTTTGCTTAAGGGGCCCATCCTTTACATCAACATAATTTTCATTTCAGATTTCTATTTTCTTTACTAGCTCATATTGCTTTAACTGACTGTACCTAGAAAATGAAGGCAGATCCTCTTCATTGTATGATGATGTACTCATAATTCTATGTATGAAGTTATGTGTTGATTCAGTACTAAATTTCATTTCTTCTCTCTGGAAAAGTCCAAGTCAAGTATTATACAAAGAGAGTTGGCAATAAATCAAATAAAATATACTATAACATTTCCTTAGTTATCTATGTAGCCAGCATTTCTGACCAGGTACCATATTTAGTTATGAAATCTCACATGGCTTCCCAATAAATAGATCCCAATAAATAGATCAGAGTTTGAGTTAAGACTATTGACCCTGGTTAGCTCCTAAACTGGTCAGAGTTGCATCTCTGTTTTCTCTGGTTCATTGCCACTTCTGACCTGGAAATCACTGCAAATGAATAATCCAGGAAATTGTCTCACAAAGAAATCCTAAATCATATATCTTCCAAACACATGATATGGTACGATTTTTTTGGTAGGGCCAACCCAAGATGTCAATGAGGCCCAGAGCATCACTGGAAGGATACTGAATCGGGGGACAGGATCTATGTGTAAAAGTTTATGAGCTAATTGCAGGAGAAATATTCAATACATTTTGACTAATTTACTATGCTTATATAAGTTGGGTAAGTAATTTTTAAGAAAAAAAAAGTTGGTTAAGAACTTGTCCAAAAGTCATATAGCTACTAAAGGGCAAAGATAGAATTCAAACCCAGATAGACTGAATTTGTGTGAATCAGTTTATTCCCCTCCAGCCTATCTTCCGGCCTTGCTCACTGGCATAGAGTTTCTGTACACGAAACTTCCAATAAGTATTTACAGGTCAGAATATAGGAAAAAAAAAAAAGGATGAAATCTATCATTTAAAATAATGAGCATGTATTTCTTCTAACTGGTTTCCATTTTCTGTTCTCCTTGTCCTTCTAACTAACCCAGGAATCTTTCCATGATCTGTTTTTCTTCGGTTGAGTCTCCTGGCTTCATCTGTTAATCATTTCCCTGTGTTGTAAATATCATCTGAATTGGAAGCGACTGCCTGGATCCAGTTTATACCCTTTATCCCTACCCAATCTACATTACTTGGACTAAGTTTGTAAAACTCTAACTTTTCTGTAGAAACCCATTGATAGTCACATTTCTCACTTACACTTAGTTGTGTCTTCTTTTCCCAAAAGGAAGAGTCTGCATCAGTCAAGGATTTTGAAGTAGTCACATTAGCCTTAGGAACAATTCTTCCCATTTGTGTCTCTTTAGATTCTGTCCATTGAGTTGGTGATGTTTCAATATTTGTTGTAATTACACTGTATCTGGGATTATAACATTTTTCTAGTGACAAAATTTTTTTCAGATTGCTCTTACTCTTCTGTGGCTTGGGAAAAGCCACTGTGTTTGCAATGGACTTCACATCTTCTTTTACTTGATCTTCAAATGGGTCTTCTGGAAATTCTTCTTTTACAACCTCTTGTAAAACAACTTCATCTTCATCAGAAGATAAGCTCTCTTCATTTTCTAAAATTTCTTGATCAATGTCATGAGTTACCAACCGAATGATAAGATCTTTTTTGCTTTGGACATCTTTTAAAAGCTCCACTTTGCTGATGTCAGGCTTTATTAAATTCTGAAATGAATTCCTACTAGCAATCTGGAATTGAAGAGACAATAAATATCAAAAACAATTGCCTCACTTATTTTTCCTGTGGTTCTATTGTAGTAATGCAATTTTCATATGGTTTCTAGTTTCAACTTAGTATAATTATCTTTCAAATGACATTTACTTATATATTAGTGACATTTTTAAAAGAAGAAATAAAAATCATAAGTAATATTTGCTCATTTCTATAATTTTTTGCATTCAAGAATAATATCACTCCTGTTCAAAGAAGAGAACCTAACTAAGGTTCTTTCTTTTGCTTCAAATTTAACTTTTTACTTGCCAAGATATGCAAAATGTACAAATACTTTACTTACATTTTGTTTTCATCATTTATCTTGAAAGTTTAGTAACAGATTTAGATGTGATAACATGTTTTTCTAAACTTCTTAGGAGGGAACTAGTTATAGAGCAATCTAAATACAGATATTTTCATGAAAAAGAAGGTATTGCTGACCTGGATTTAAAAAAAATGATGAATATTAGCCAAAAATTGTGTAGGACTTTGAATGTTCACTGCTTACCCCTCTATGCCCTAACCCTTTGAACATATTTTCTAAAGGGAGCTTCAAAGAGTAAATCTTCATTCCTCCTTACCTCTCTAGTCAAATGTCATTTACATTTTGCAATGTTGAAAATAGATCAAGGAAAAGACAGTTATAATTACATAAATGACTTTCCCCATTCTTGTAGACTTTGATGATGCCAAAGAACCTTTAAATTAATTTGAGTTATCAATCTTAGATCTCTTTGTAATAGGGCAAACTAGATTTTCAGATAAATGCTGCTTTAAAGTAGTATCTTTTATGCAAAACAAAATGGAAGAACTTCTTTAGGAAATGGAAACATTGTGATTTTGATTATCTGTGCCGGTGGAAGGAAACAATGGTTAAAAAATTCAAAAGTCATTCTATATGTCTTTGGAATATGTCAATGTATGAGCATTTAATAGGCACTGGTCTGGTGTGTTGGAAAGTTCTGGTATTTTGAAATACTAGATGAAGCTCTGGTTATGGATTCCTGACTGAGGAATAGCCGGGGAGTTGTCTGGGTTCTCTAAACTAATTTACTGTCCTTTCTGCAACCCCCATCACAATGCTTGGGATGGATGGCACCAGAGATCCTCAAAGCATCTGTCTTAGCTGAGTTATCTCTGTCTGTCTACGTTCCTTAAGACAGCGTTTACTCCCCTTAAGATTTGCAGATATAGTTGTTTTGAATTAGCTCTTCTCTTTCAACTTCATCTGGGCTATAGAGAGATAGTCAAAGTACTGATAAAAGGTAAGAGAGAAGAAAACAGGTAACTAAGAAGAACTGATAGATATTTCTGCAGATGATTAAGAGGTAATGACTTGGGGGTAATGTTCTACAACTTACATACATAGGTCTTACCCCAATGAATTACTTATATATAAATGAAGACTGCTAAGTAAACACTTATGTATTTTTGAGAACCCAGAGAGAAAAGGATATTTTAGAACTGGAAAGGACCTACATCTGGTCCAAGAAACTAAGGACCAAGGAAATTCCATCACTGTATATGACAGTCTCAGTATTTGAGACAACAAAAAGTACCCCTCAATGTATTCACCAACTCAGAGATTTGGTTCAATGGGTTAGAAAATAATAATAAGGAAAACATGTTTCTAGGCTTATACTCTAGGTAGGTTGGTTCTATAGAACTTTTCTTGGTTTGTAAGCCACAGGCTACATCCCTAGTATGAGTTCATACCATCAGTGCAAGAGGCTTATTTATACCAAGAGAATTTGGTATTAAATGAGAACATGGGGCTGGATCAGTGTCACTCCATCTCCTGGCAAGACCATCCCTATGCCTTCATGTCCTTAGATCAGTAATCAGAACTACTTTTTCAATAATTGCATTGTACCAATGACAGTTTTTTGGTGTTTTGAGTCCCCATTTAAGTACATTTAGAGTCCAAATATAAGACGACTGCACAGAAACTAGTTTATAAAAATAGCAGCATGGAGACAACCAAGTTTAGGACAAGGGTAGAAGAGGAAAGAAACTGGGTATGTCCTGAGAATGTAAAAGTATGGGTAACTGAGAAAGTGTTGTGTAATGAAAGTGAAATAAAAAACGAATGAACTCTAAAGAGCTTGCAGTCTGTTATCTGTCGATGAAGGTTGCTAAATAAAAACTGCTACTGTAGAACCTTAAGTTTGAGGATTTCAGTCTCTAATAGAGCCTGGTTTAGCTGAGATTCTAATTGACTCTTTTGGACTCATATAATACTATGATAATGTATGTATCCATGAAAAAGAACTGTGGAGACTGTAAAAATTGTATTTCTTCTGAGTTGCCAAATGAGAACTACAATTCCAATCAGTCTTGTTTGCTGTTAAGGGTATTTCCATTCTATAAGAAATGACAGTTCAGACTGACTGGCTAATGGAAACTAGTCTGCCACCTTTACACTGAGCCACACTGCCACTGATTGAGTAAGTCCTAGGAAAACAGAGAATTGTGTTCAAAGAATCAGAGTGTCCAATTCTACTGGGCTGGGCAAGAGAAAAT
>NW_006436285.1:512336-529237 GCF_000325575.1 Pteropus alecto
AGACCTACATGAGGAAGGAAATCATATAAGGACAAACAAGTCTCAACAACTATTCATCTTTTTTTCATCAGTCTTTTGCACTTACCTCTAATGGCTTTATGTTCAGTCGTCCAGCCTTGTCCAATGAGATGCGTCTTTCTTTCTTTTTCTTTCCTGAATCAGGTGAGTCTATTGAGTAACTCTTTCCACTTATTGACAATCTTCTCAATTCTTCGATGCTATGTCCAGTTCTAGCTAAACACTCTGTCTGCATTTTCTCAAGAGATTGCGTTTTTATAGAAATGACTCCTAAGTGTTCTGAAACAATGTCTGGATCAATGATGATTGGTTGTTTCCCACAGTGAGGAATTATTTTAATTGAAAGTTTCTCTTCACTTAAATCTTGATCTAATTCTTTTTGCTCTGGCTCAGGCTCAATTTTAACAGCATGCTCTTGTGCCTTTTCAACAATTCGACCAACATCCAGATCGCCAAAGAGATCAGCATGTGAATCTTTTGGGCTAATTTTTTCTGATGGACAATTTGAAACTTTATCAATAATTAAAGAAGCCACCTCTTTAGGAAGTATGTTTTTTGTACTTTGCATGTCATAGTAAAGTTCTTCATGAGTTCCAGATTGTTTTAATACATGATTATAAACAGAGTCTACCATCTGAGAAATAATTTCTATACTTTCTAGATTTAAAATTTTTTCTTCAGGATTAGCAGCTATAACAGTGTTAGGATTAGCAGCTATAACAGTGTTATTTCTGGAAATTTCAGCTGTCATGGATTTTGTCAATTGAGATGCAATTTTATTTAACTCAGGTTTTGACAAGTTTTTAGCATCTTCACTTGAGGTACTTGACAACGTAACCAGTTTTGCCAAAAACAAGGCCAGTATTTCCTCTAAAAACTTGGCATCTAACATAACCTCTTTTTCAGATGAAGGCTTTTTCTTCAATTTAAGATCATCCATAATCTTAACTACTTTTTCCATAATTTTGACAGCTTCCAGAACTAACTCTGAACTTGATGCTCCTTCCTCTATTTGAGGATGAAATTCTGAATTGGAGATTTCTTTCACCATTAAAAATCCTATTATATCAGAGAGAACATTGCTCTTACTCATTAAGTCTTTGTACACTGAAATATGGGAGCCAGAGTGCTTTAAAACACTGTTATAAACAGAAGTAACTACTTTTTCAATAGTTGCACTGTCTGCTAATGATATTGTGGATGATTCTTTGGCCTTTGGTACTACTGTAATCTGACTTTTACAGATATATTCTTGGAAAGAACTTAAGATTTTTGAGGTTAATTTTTGCATTTCGGTATTTAGAGAACTATTTTGTTCCTTATCCGTTTTTGGAAACATAGATAAAAGCTTTGACAAAAAATTTACAGCAATTTCTTCTATTATGTTATAGGGCAGTTTGAAAGCCCATGATGGTTGAGGCTGGGGAACTTCATTGGCTTGGATAACATCTTTCAGGATATTTTCAACAATACTGTCAACTTCTGTACACTGATGTGGTGTTAGCTCTCCAGAAAAATAGTTCTGTAACTGATTGCCAGCCACTTCCTGCACAACTAAATTAGCTATGGTTTCAGAAAGGATTTTGCAACCACTGCTGACACAATTTTGTATGCACTCTTGAGATCCAAATTGTGGCAAAAGATTATTATAAATAGTCTGAACTACCAATTGAATAATTTCATTATCATTAGGATGTAAGGATTCTACATACTGTATAATCATATCTTCATTTTTGGAGATCTCTGTCACAATTGTACTTACTAACTTCGTTTGAAGGAAATCCAGTTCTGAGTATAAATTATCCTCAGATGTTTCTGCTTTAGAATTGGCTACTCTTGAGAAAATTTTTGATAGAAGAGAAGAAATTATACTTTCTAAAAATTCATAAGGCAACATTATGATATATGGTGAAGATGTTTGACATTGTTTGCAGGCTGTTTGGGCCACCTTATGGACCTTTTTCATAACCTCCTTAGATTCTAGAGGCAAACATACTGAAGCTGGAACCTCATCACCAAAAGGCAAGTTTAGCTGATGCTGAAAAATCTCTTCTATTACTGCATTAGCTAGCCTTCTTGCTAAATTTTCACCATTACTATTTATATCCTTACAAATGGAGTCCTGAGATCTATATTCCTGCAAAATATTACATATAGAGGAATGAACAATCTTATTGACCAACATTTTGTCGATTGATGGTATTTTAGTCACAAAAGGTACCTCATTTAAAAAAGGTGTTTTAATTGCAGGTGCCATTTTATGTATGGGGGTTATTTTATTCATGATTACTTTTTTCTTGAGAGGTGCTTTATCCACAGATAGTTCTTTTTGCCTGAGTACTTTATGAACTGATGAAACTTTATCTGCAGATGAGAGGAACTGACTTCCCTGATCTGAGTTTAATACTTTAATTTGAGCATCTGAAAACTCCTTTATCAGAGAATCAATCAGTTTCATAGCTGTGTCATAGAGCTCAGCTTCATTTACATTATTGGTTACATTTTGACAGGCATCATCTGTGCCTGGTGAGGAAGAAAAAATCAATTTTTTGACTATTTCAGAGATAACATCTTCTAAAAAGTTAGCAGGAAAAATCCTGGAGCTATTTTCTGATGTGTTCTGAGGATTGTCTGGTTTACTAGGCTTACTTTTAATCTCTTTACTTTTTTCATTCTCTTCCTCTTCTGTAGGAATATTTTGTTTAGCTGAATTCATAGAAACAGGCTGGGCAAAATCCTTGCCATGTGCTTGAGTTACATATGCTGTTTTATCACCTGGAGGATTTGGGGATTTTGAATCATCTACTGGTCCTCGGAAAGAAGATATTTCTGAAACGTTTCTGTAAATGCTTCCAGTGACATTTTGGACATGTTTAGGATGTAAGATATGTTTGTCATCTATAACTTGGTAAGCTAGAGAATCTCTCTTCTCTTGAATCTCTCTATTTTTCACCTTGGATTTCAGAAATAGTAATTCAAAAGGTCTGTCCTCTTTTTCTAATGAATTTTCTCTTTTCTTGTCACTCTTCTTTTTATCATCTGTTTTCAAATCTGATTCCAGGATAACCTTCTTATTTTTTGTATTATCAGTAGCTGGTGAAAGACATTGGTATACCTCATCGCCTCGCCCTTTCTCATCTTTTCTAGCCAAACTGTTGTTCTTCTTGATTTCATTCTTTGTAAGTGCTGTACTCAAATCTTGCCCCTGAGTATCTTTACTTTCTACAGTGGTTGTTGGAGAAGTAACTTTTGAGGTCTTCTCATTATCTTTTCCAATTGAACTTTCTTTTCCCTTTTTACTCCCCTTTTTTTTATTTCCCACATCTCTAACTAGCCCTGATGCTAGAGTAGTTACTTTGCTTTTCATGGTGTTAGTTATTACAGTGGTACATATTGGCTTGTAGATGCCGCCTGTTTTCATTGATGTACACTCCTTTTTGAAATTCTCTTTTCCATTAATTATTCCTCTACCTATTTCCAAAGTGTCCATTTTGTCTTTCATGCCTGAGGTTACAGGAGTAAGTGTAGATAATTGTTCTAGTGAAAAAACTGGGTTCTTCATCAAGCTTCTGTTTATCTTTGTAAAGGTTTTGTAGGGTAGGTGTTGAACTCTTTGGATGATGTTATCCACATCTAGAAATGTAAAGAAGGTGGAAGACCAGTCTGCTGAAAAAAGTGGTTGAATACTGAAAGCAGAAATTGCTTTCTTGGCTAAAGCAGCAATCATTTCTATAACAATGCCACTTCTATCATCTTTCTGAACAGTGTTAGATCCATACATTGCTATGAGCTCATCATACACGGAATCAGATATTGTATTGACTGTCTCTTTATCTATTGGTGGAAATGAAAACATTTCTTCAACATTTGCTAGAACTTTAATTTCTTTTTTTCTAAATTCCCCTACCAGGGCACTTGCAAATTTTGTAGCCATGCCCACAAGGTCTCTTTCCGATATCTCTTTGTCCTTAGGATCTTCAGCAATACTTGGGAGAATATAAAATTTGTGAACAAGATCAATTATGATATCTTCCAAAAATGTAGCAGAATACACAGAAGCTTGTGGCAAGGATTGTATTTTTTCTTTACTAGGATCCAAGAGTTCAATTCCATAGTTGTTTTGAGGTAAGTCACTGGGAGATGACTCTTCATCATGTAAAAATGGCTGCAAATGGTGGTCCACAATTTCCTTCATAATGAAACCAGCTATTCTACCAAGGAATGAGCCTCCCTTTTTGCATGGATCTTTTTGTGCTTCATTTTCAAATTTAAGTTTTTTCATAATATTGTTACATATGGAGTCTACGAGGTTCTCAATTGCCCCTAATTGCATACTTCCCACATGTTCCTCTGTTGTAGCAAGTCTAATCTCATGTTCAGAAATTTCTGTTATAATCTCATTAGTCAGTTTTGAAGCTGCATTCACAAACTCATAGTCTGGTGGCACTTCTTTCTTGTTTAGTTCATTTTTAGTTTCAGGTGAAGGAAATATATATCCTAGAAGCTTGTAAATCATATCTTCTAAAAGGGAACGAGGCAATAGAGTAATGCATGATGGCAAGACATGGCTATCATTGTTGATGGTGTTGAGCACATTTCTGATGATGTTTTCATCTTGGAGAGAGGAATAGGAAGAAGTTGCTAATTCTCCCAAAAGTAATGACTCCACCTGATAATCATATATTTCTTCTAACAGCAAATAATATATTTTTTTCCCAAAAGCGACAGCATCACTTTGAATAGCTCTATAAATATGAATCAGAGATTTATACTCATCTAATATATTTTCATAAATTAGGTTGACCATTTTTTTAATCATTTCTTTATATCTTTCTGAAAATAACAGATTTTCATCTAAGTGGTCAGCAACTAAAATTTGTGATGTGGTGAACTCCAGCACAATTGATTTTACTAATATTGTAACAATGTCAGTAATGCTGGCTTTTGCTTTATGTGAGTTTTCGCCAGCCACGACATTATGTGAGAATATATAAAGGATTTTGCATAAAAGCTCAGAAATTACTTCCTCCCAAAAGACAGCTGAATTTACAATGAAAGATAGTTCTCTTTTTTTAGGATCTATTGCTTTCTGTTGATAAGTATTTGAAGGAAGAGTTTTACCTCCAGATAAAAATGACTCAAAATGATGGTTAAATATTTCTTTTATTATATAACTTGCTATTTTTGTAACAGGTATATTACTTATGCTTTTTTTATCTTTTATAAGAGACTGGTATAGATTTGAATGAAAAATATCAGTATAAATGGCATTGATGATAGCCTGAATATCTTTTTCTGAAATCACATTTTGGTTTTCATTTCCATGTTTAATAATGCATATTGCATGTTTAGAAATTATCGACATGATTTCATCAGTCTGTCTCACAACTGTGTCACTAAAGTCTGACTGCAAAAGGTCTGACTCTTGTACACTGTAGTTCAATGAACTTATCTGGCATAAAACTCGAGTGACTATTTTTTCCAAATGTGTATATGACAATATGGTGGTATATGTCCGTCTTTGGACTCTTGATTTACAAATAGCATAATGAACTCTCTTTATCAAAACATCAGCGTTGAGTTTTGAGTGTGATCTAAAAGGTAGCTTTGCTATGAAATCTGGATGAATTTGGAAGTTGAAAACTTCAGCCAGGATAATTTTAGTTACTCTCGCAGCCAATGTCTTTGTGTCACTGAGAAATTCTTGATCAGGTTCCTGTTCATATTCTTGTAACACTTTGTTATATGCCATGTCAGCAATTTTGATCACTATATCCCTATCTACTGGTGGCAAACTCAATTGCTCCTTAGCATTTTCTAGGATGCTAACTTGAGCTTTTGAGAATTCTTCTGTTATTGAATATATGAGGTTTTCAGCTGTTTCCAATAGTTCTTTTTCCAAATCTCTTACTGATTTTCTTTGCACAGTACTTAACACTTGGTGGAATATTTTACTTAAAACCCAAGAGATCACATCTTCCAAAAAGGGTGAGGAGTAAACACTGGCGAAATAATGTTGCCTTTTTGCATCATCAAAGTATGTATATGATGGAGGAAGTAATGACCTTCCATACATAAATGGGTGAAGATGTTGTTGACAGATATTTTTAGTGATAAAACCTGCTATTCTATCAATAAGAACATTGTTACTGCTTGTGATATTGTGCTCAACTGCTTCTTGAGACCCTGAGTTTTGCAAGATATTTCTGAATACAGAATCAACGAGATGTTGAACATCATCCTCTGAATAAACAAATTTGATTTCTTCTTCATCTTTTGAAAATTGAATTTCATGTTGGGAAATTCTCATTCTAACATCACTGATTAGCTTTGAAGACATTTCACAGCAATTAATTTCTGATCTATCTTTTGGAGTTTTGCTATTTGGAATCATGTTAGATGCAGAAGGAAAGATTCCAGGTAATAATACTCTGATTATGTCTTCTAAAACCGTGTATGGTGGCAAGGTGTTATATGGAGACAAATGCTGGCTTGACTTGGTAGATTCACTGATGCCACTGAAGATGTTCTGAATGATGTTCTCTGCTTTAGCAGTAGCATAAGAAGCTGACAAACCCCCAGAAAACAGTGGATGAGAAAGATAATCAGAAATAGCTGCTACAATTAAATTGGTAATATGTTCTGCAAAAATATCACTGTCTTTGAGTTCTTGATTATCAAACTGAGGGTTCAGCCCATGCTGTTTCAAAACATTTTCGTAAACTGAATTGACGAGTTCATCCACAGTGTCTATAGTGGGGAAAGACTGCTCTTGGTCATCACGAAGAATGCAGATTTTAGCTTTGTTAAAATGATTATTTATTGAGTTTACTATATTTTGTGTCATCTTATCCAGTTCACAGTCAGTGTTACATTTTGGATTAAAGACCTTTAATAATAGTCTGGCAACAATTTCTTCTACAAGTGCACTAGGAAAAAAGTCCATATCTAGTGATGGCTTCTGGGGTCTGTGTGACTCTGTGACTTCACTGAGAACCTCTTTAATCATATTTGATATTTCATCCAATGAAGTTGCTGAATGAGGTAAGCCCTCTCTACACAAAAAAGGTTGAAGATGATTTTCAATAATCTCTTGAATAATGAGACTGGCCATTCGGTCAACCATAATCGGGCTTTGGCTTACTATACCTTCCTGTATTGACACAAGAGAGTCAGACATCTGCAAAATATTATTATAAATACACTCCACCATATTTTGAAGGCTTTCTTCTGTATCTAGATATTGATAATCATATTTAGTGAGCCAGATCTTATGCTTTGAAATGGCTAATAAAACCTTATTTATTATACAGGAGGATATCTCCTTAAAATCCGAAGTCATTAAGTATTTCTTCCCCAAGGATGAAGCTCTGCTGGGTGGAAGAATGAGCTGAGATAATAGCCTTCTGATGACATCTTCTAAAAATGAATGTGATAACATGGTAGTATAGCCTGTTGAATGTTGACCATGATAATTAAGTTCTTTCAGGTTCGTTTGAAGTTTCTGCAGTATATTTTCAGCTTTAAGAGGGTAATATGAATTAGGCATGAGCTTTCCTACAAAGCACAATGGGAGTTGGTAATCTACACTCTCTTTCAATATGCCGCTAGTTATCTGTTCTGCTATTGAGGTGGTAGCATGTACCAGATGATCGCCACAGGTAACTTGCAATACATATTCCCAGGAAACATCATTATAAATGGAGTCAACAATCTTGCTAACAGTTTCTTTATGGATTGGTGGAAAACATATTCTTTCTTCAACATCCCGTAAAACAGTGACTCGAACATTATTAAACTCATTCACCACGGATTTGACATTTAATATATTCATCTCATTGAGCTGGGCTTCAGTGATGTTTACGTTTTCCCTCTGTAATGAGATGGAAAGATTAAGAAAAATGCCTGCAATTATTTCCTCTAGAAATGTGGCAGAGTAAACTCTTGTGCTCATGCCTCCTAGATGCTGCATATTAAGAATGACTGTGGCATTCACTTCCTTTTTACATGTCCAAGGCTGATTGTCATAACTCATGGATCTTACAGAGCCTTTACTCTGTCTCGATTCTTTTAATTCTGGCCTTCTTGTTTTTGGAGAACTAGGAAAACTCTCTCTTGTCCTATATGTTAAATGCTTATTTGTAAAAGGTGGACTTCTGAGAGGCCTCTGTATACCACTCGACAGTTTTTCCATTAAAGATTTTACCAAGCTATGGGAAATAATACTAAGCATAGATTCATAATCTATTCCTGACTGATTTTCCAAAAGGCCTGACATGTCATATTCTTCAAATGATGAGCCATAGTCCATTGTTCCCCTGCAATAATCCTCTACATTTTGAAGTATATTGAATAGTTGATGTTCTGCTGGTATTTCATCAGAAAGAGGACCATTCATAAGGAAACTATTGGTTGTACATTCTTCCAAAAGTATTCTAATAAGTTTTTCACATACAACATTCAGAAGAAAAACTGATTTTGGGGAGAGCATTTGGCAATTTTTAGATATTCTATGATTTTGCTGGTTACCTGAAGATAGGAATATTTTTCTTGCCTTTTTACCAGAATCCATATCCCAATTTGGGCATTCATCTGGCAAAAACAAATTGAAAACAATATTGAAAATTTTATTGACTACTACTTTGGATTCATGAGTTTTTAGGCTATCCACCAGAGTGCCTAACTTACATGCCAGAGAATTTAGTTTATTTTTCTGTAGTAGTTGATTAATTTGGTGAGTAGGAGCTGATTTCCAACCTCTGGAGCCTGTCTGTCTTTTCATAGTTTTGGTTTGGTTGCAGATGGGCAGACTATGGCTTTTAAGCATAGAAAGTGATTTCTTTATTCCTTTGCTGTCAGGCTGATGACTTAATCCTATTTCTTTGGACAGAACATGGGACACTGCTATTAAGAGATCCTTAAAGAGATTGTTGAAGTCAGCCACAGCTACTCTTGGGCAGTAAATATATTTTGTCTTCACAGAAACCATTTGTGTAATGTCTGCCTTTAAAATATCACTATTAAAAAGGATTCGAATAATTCTTTCAGAAATGCTTAAAGCAAGTTCTCTGATAGAAACTGAGTGGCTCTCAAACCCTTGAGAATGAACTAAAATAACCTTTCTAAAAGTTTCATCTTGGTTTTCCGCTGATTTCTGTTTTGTTCCACCATCTTCAGTGCAATCAGAAATGCTTGAAATTATATACGAAATAACCAATTCAGTGAGATGTTCACAAAATTGATTAAGTGAAGAATCACTGTTTATGCTTCTTGGCTGTTTTGATTCATATTTTTTCTTTAACAGTGGGGAAGCAATAGATACTTTTTCATCAAGAGGACCTTAAAACAGAACACATTGCTATTTTTAGCATGCATTAAGGGAAAATGTTGACTATTCAAAATACTGGCAATAATTTCTATATGAATTTCACCTTGGTGTACCTCACTCAAGAAATAGAAAACTCTAGTCAAGAAAGGAACTGAGTTTTTTTGAATCTCTATTTCTCATCTGTGGAATCTTTATTTCAGCAGGGAAGTAAAGAAAATAGCCCGGTAGAATTCAAATCTCTAAGTTCTGGTTTCTTCCTCGATAGCTATGTTGCTTTAAGAACATGAAAATCCTGGGGCAGATAAATGCATTGCAATGTCCTAGAGTGATTCCAGTGATAGCTAGAGACTTCATAAAATTCTATGAAACATTTTCAGCTGTTCAGCGAATTATCCAGTTTGGGACTATATAGTATATAATAAATTGAACCAAATGAAACTGCTGATGTTTGATAGTTTTAGACATTACAAAAATGACTATTTTATATGGTTGCACCTAATATACACATGTGAGCATTCATAGAAATGGAGTGAAAATATATTCGTAAGCATGGTTTTAGAGTATTATATCTAAAAAGAATTTAAGTCAGAACACTGGAACAAGAACAGAACAAGAAGTTTTAATGCCACTGTTCTTATAAATCCTATCATCAATGATTGCAAAGACTATATACCTTAAAAAGAAGTTGGATCATTACTTTATAGCCAATTAACTATGCATGAAGTCTGACTTTAATGTTAATAAGTCTTTGGAAAAGAACTTAAAAAAAAAAAAGACCCTCTTGGAACTTGCTTGGGAATTGCCTTTAGAGCAGTTGTATGTCCCAAGCAAGAGAACTGGTCTTATCATTTCATAGTCATACCTCATGCCCAACTAAAACATCCCCCTTTAATTTATGCTCATTTAATCTCATTTGTAGATAGAAAAAATTGTGTAAATGTGTATTTTTTTTTTCTTTTTTAGCATACTGGCCAGTTGAAAAACATACAAGTAGATAAAAAGGCACTCCAAATCCAAGGCTATTTTCAGAGAAGCAGGTAATGTAGTTTCTTGGGTATTTAAAAACAAAACTCTTAAAATTATCATTGACCGCCCCCCCCCCTAAAATGATGTCAAAGTCTTTATAAGTTATCCTTTACTCACCTCTGGTTTCAAAGTTCTTGAAATGCATGACCACAGATGTAGTAACATATCTTGCTACCAGATGGATTTCATGGGGTCCTAGTTCCTGATTTGCAAAAGAAGTAATTTCAGCCTCCTCGAGAGTTGCTATTTTCTCTGACTTATAGTATTTATTTTTCCACTTTTCTAGTAAAGTTAAATCTTCTCCACTTGCTACAAGGTTGATGTTTTCTTTGGTTTTGTGGCTGGTTCGTTTCCCGCATTTTTTAAACAAGCTTTTTTCATCCTTTTGTTCTTCAGACGTTGCAGACAAAGGCTTCTCCTTTGATACAAAAAGTGGTTTCATTGTTTCTATACTTTCATTAGTGTGCAAGGTTTGACATGGAAGGCCATAATTTAACAGCATGGTATTGACGATATTTTCTGTAGCTAAACATATTTTGAGTGGAGAAACAGTTGTCTGTAGTGGGCTTGGCTTAACAACTGGTTTGGGAGGCTCATAGTGAAGTACTCTTTGATTTTCACCTTCCATTTTTCTGAAGGACATGAGGTGCTCAAATGCTGCTTGCGTAGAGTCACTGGATTTCTGAGATAGACTTTGTAAGACATTGCCTTCTGGGAGAGAGCTACTTCCTTTCATGGCTTGATCAAAATGACTGAGGCTTTGGGCTTTAGTTCTAGAATATGATGGTTTAAGTTCTGATTTGAGCTCTTCCATTGGCTCCATGGTTTGATTTATAGCTCCTTCAGAGTATCTGGCATACAAAGGTGGATTTGGGGAAGGCTTGTCTTTTATGTTCATATTTTCCTGTGAATAAAACATCAAACCAGGGCTCTGTGGAGGATCATCCCCACAGCTAACTCTGTTTGACTCTGAAGTAGACATTCCCATCCTGGTTGCAAATTCTGGCCAATTAATAGTGTACGCATTTTCAGCTCCTTGGAGTAGGTTTTCGTTTAGATGACTTTTGCTCATCGACTCATAGAAATGAGTACACTGGTCCATCAGTGTGCTGATGACCTGACTTGCTATAATGTTTTCTTTAAATACATTAATTGAAGATGGTTCCATTTGGCATTTTTCTTTGTCTAGAGTGATCTTAATTATACCAAGCATGTTGTTGACAGTATTAGCAGTATAAGTAAACAGTTCTGAATAGAATGAGTGAAGATGTTGAAGAGTATTCTGTAGGTTTTCCTGAAAAACCATACTGATTGATTCAGATTCATCAGGAAACTTACTCAGTGGTTTTAACTTGGGCAATATTGTTTTCATTAATGATTTCTGTTGCACAGCAACAAAATTTTCAATAGGTATTTTCACGATTTCAGAAAAAGCATATGTAGAGACATGTTTAAACTGTAGGTCTGCAAATGACTCTAAGGTATTCAGAACCCCTTCCATGATCTCTTGAGCAATTTGGTGGCTACAGCCCTCAGATTTTTTATCTTTCAATTTTGTCTTATAAGTTGGAACATTACTGAGATTCTTTGTTCTTAAGGAACGACATTTACTTCTAGCAGTAGTTTCTTTCTTGCTTACTAGTGTTTCTTTACTATCTGTTATTAACATCTCAGTCAAGAAGCACAACTCTAATTTTTCAAATAGCTTTTCAACAATTTCTTGGCCAAATATATTAATTTGTGCTTGTAACCCCTCGGCTCTAGAAGCAGCTCTTTCAAAATTATGGTATTTGTTTTTATGAGCTTCAAGAGGTGACAAATTTAAAAGTGAAACAGATTGTTTTAATTCTTTTGCTTTCATTGAAATTTCATTCAAAACAGTCTCAGCTATCATCAATAGCTTATATTTTTCATTTCCCACGTCATTTGATTCTGTTTGCCATTTATCAAACATTTGTTTAAAAATATTTTCTTTAGGACAGATTTTTTCTAGCTGTGAAGAAACATTCTCCAAAGAGAAAGAGGTTTCTGGATTTGCAAGAGAGATTTTACTAAAATTCCTTTGTGGAAGTTTGCAATCATCTAAGTATGAGCCTTTTATTGGGTTGGGCAAATTGTTCTTTGTAGCACATAATCCTTGCAAAACTGCATTAACTATTTCACTTGCTGTCACAATTTGTTCAGAAGGTAAAGTGTTTACATTTACCATTGCCCTATTTTGCCTTACCTTTTGAAATGCATTCAGAATTGTTTCTAGTATATTACTTACTATATCCTTGGCATACATTTTTAGTTCTGCAATGGGGAGTTTTGTTCTCAGTAAGGAGTTTTTGGCATCCCCTTTTGAAAGCAGGTGCGGCAGCCCAATGGCAGTCTTGGACCTGCTGCCTTTTAGAGTCTTCTTCCCGGGACCTAAATTGGCCTTGTTTTTGGCTTTCGCACCACTAGGCCCTAACTGTGGTTTTGTACCAAATTTAGAGAAATAGGTAACTTTTGATTTTATTTCAAGATCTATTTTAAAACTTGCCTTAGGACTGCTCTTGGAGCTAGCTTTAGAACTGTATGGCCTCATGGATTGCATTTTATCAGACTGACCTTTAGGGTTCAAACTCTCTTCTAGATTCATCAAAGCAAAATTTGTGATCTTTTTAAGAACCTTTCGGACCAATTCTTGACCCACTCGCAGTGGAGAAAATTGCAGTAAAGTGTTTTCCGATGAAGTGACACTTCTAATGCCTGTTTGAGGATAAACTTTTGGTATCACATGTTCAGGAAGAACACTTCTTTTTTCTGCTTTTTTCAATACCCTAGAGCATGATGGATTTATCACTAATTCATTACTTCCAGATGCTTTCAATTCTCCCCTGGTCTCATTGTTATCACAGAAGGATGATATAACTATGGAGAACATTTTTCTGAAAACACTTTCAACTATGTCATCTGCAACACTGCTTATATGTGACTGCAAAGTTTTTTTGTGAGCTGCTGCTATTTTAATTTTAGAATCAGATGTAAAGTGGGGGAGTTTGTCCAATGGAGGACAGTGGTCTATGTTTTCTATTACCCTTCGATACACCTTCTTTAAAATTCCCTTAACTGTACTTAAAGCAGTCATTTTTTTCCGTCTAGATTCTCCATTTCTAAACATTTCTTCCAAAACCCTTCTCAGATTTTCAGCTTCTGCTATAACTTGGTTTTGATCTGGGTATTTTGAAAAAGTAGACAGTTCAATGTTGCCTTGCATTTTTCTTTGACTTGGCAACTTTTCATTTTGTAATTGCCTAAAATTGCTAGGGTTCTGCTTTGAGTAAACACTACTTCCCTTTAGAGATATTTTATCATGTAAACTCTTTAAGATGTTGTTCACAGTTTCACTTGTAATGATATTTTCTTGAAATAAATTCTTATTGGGACATGAATACATCTTTTGGATTTCTAGGTCTACATCATTTTTTATAAGCACCAAAATGGTACTGGCGATTATATTAGCATATTCCTTAAGACTAGCCTGTGATATATGGATTTTAGGTCGATGATTTCCCTTGTAATTAGCAAGTGTGTCATCTGAGACCTCTGGACTGAGAATGGTTTTAGCTGTTGATATTTTCAAGATATTCACATCTGCTGGCATTTGGTTTGATTCAAGAAATACGATGCCATCTTGTTTACAATTTGTAAATTCTGGGCCAACATATGGTTTTTCTCTTGCTTGAGTACCAAGAGTAAATATCAAATCTATTCTTTCTGTGGCAAAAGATTTTAATCTATTCAAAATAGTTTCAGTAATGAAGTGAGCATTTTCCTCACATGGGTCAGGAGCAGATTTCTTGGTGTCTTGGTTCTGAAGTACAGTCATCTGGTTATCATCAGAATAAGCTGATTTCAGCTGTACATATCTTCCCTTTCTTTTAAATGGAAATCTATCCCTTTTCCTTTCATTCACTGAGTCCATAACAGGAGGTCGTTGATGCTCTGCTGCAGGAAATTCATCAGAAAACATCAGGGGAAATCTCAGAGAAATAGAATCTTTTGCATGTATGCCAAGCATGACAGCAGAAGTGAGATTTTGAAGAACAATATTCACCATATCGCTGGAAATTATAGCAACACATGACTTAGGAACTAAAAGCATTGGAATAGCCTTATTTTTACACTCTGGGTCTACTTCAGAATTTGCTTCTAAATATCTCCCATTTACATTACACTTAACAGTGGATGCAGCAAATGGGAGATTATTCTCTTCTATTGTTTTCTCACAGATGTCACTTAAGATAGCCTCAATGGTATCTAGTATTTGAAATTGAAGTTTGTTTCGATAATCACTTTTATTGAACAGCTTTTCTACAATATCTTCTGACCAATCTGGATCAATCTCTCTGTCAAATATGTTTTTTTCATATTTACCTTTAGTAGACATACTATCTAACACTGTGTTAATCTGAGTTGGAATACTTTCAGAAACCGCAACATCATGAATTAAGAAAGGACTTATTATTTCTTTATCTAACTTATGTTTTATCCCTTGTAAAATTTGTCTAGCCACTTCTCTTGCATATATATTTAATTTAGAGGCAGTTAGTTGACAGACAGAGGTAGTTTGTCCTGACTTATCATGATAAACTGAGCAACAGGGAACTTGATCATCGGAATGTGAATCTTTGGTTGAGAACCAAGATTGGCTTAAAGCAGTTTCATCCCACTGTGAAGGTAAAGCCATTGGACTTGTGAAATTGATATGAGAACAAAAGAGAGCTTTTACTTTGGAAGTAGCAAATGCCTCTAAATTTGTTAATATTGATTGTATAATATCTTCAACTATACTTATTTTGGTCAGTTTACCACTATTGAATGTGGACTGAAGTGTACCTGGACTTCTGTCCAATATGGTAGAATAAACAGAGGACTTTCCTCCACTTGTATGTTTGGAGAAAGAGATATTTTCTGGAAAGGTGATAGTGTTATACCTATTTTCATTTGCATTTCTATCTGTTATGGCAGTAGAATAAAGTTTTTGAAATATGATTCTAACAACATTATCTGCAACAACGGTTACATCTGCTTCAGACACTAAAGGATCCATTGTTTTATCCAGGGATTGAACAACTATTTGAGC
This sequence comes from Pteropus alecto, assembly GCF_000325575.1. NCBI lineage: Eukaryota > Metazoa > Chordata > Mammalia > Chiroptera > Pteropodidae > Pteropus > Pteropus alecto. The sequence continues at coordinate 527,822 of NW_006436285.1, forward strand.
AACTGGTTCATCACCAGCATGAGGAATGCCACATAAATGAGATTGAAGGAAAGGAATCACATTTATTTGATCAATTAAATTATTCTGAAAAATTTCATTCAAAATATTTCTTATAATGGGCACAACTGGGAAATTTTGTGGCTCTTTGAATTTTTCTACCTCATTTTTTTTAAATGTTCTTTCTAGTTCCTGTTGATTAAGAGAATCTGTTTTAATTTCTTCTTTTGGTGGTCTTTGTTCACCAGCATTTTCTTTCTCTGTATCCACAGGATCTTCTGGATATGACTCTGGGTCAGCTCCTCCAGGAAGAAAATTTCCATAGGTTGGCCTATATCTGTAATTTTCAATGCTTCTCTCTTCTGGTTCAGTTTCATTAAACATGTCTGGAGGCATTGCATTTAAAATTAAAGTGACTACTTTCTTAAGCATTTGTTTCTCTCGTAGTGGCTTACTTACACATGTTTCCAAATCTGGCAAGCTCACACTTAATTCGGTTTGAATAGCCTTCAAAATAGTACTTGATACTTTCTTTGCATGCACATATAAAGCAGACTGCAATCGTTTCTCATGTGTGTTAGCACAAACGTTGGTACTTTGACTTTTCCAGTATGTCTTGTTGCTCTTTTTATTTCCATTGATTATAGTACCCAGAGTTTCTAAATTTCTATTGGCAAACCCCTCTAATTTAGCAAAAACCATTTCAAGGATATCTGAAGCCATAACTTTCAGTTTATTTAGGTATTTTTCTTTTGTGGTCCCTGTTTTGGGGGCAGTAGTATTTCCCTTGTTGTTAGTCACCTCTTGACTATCTGGCTGGATCACAGTGGACATCATGCTGGAGATTATGTCAGAACATCTGCTCAGTTCCTCAATGAGCAAAGCAAAAGATAGACTGTCAGTATCAATATACTCTGAGATAGTTTTAAATTCTGAATTTGTGAAAATGTGATCCATCTCCACACTACATAATTTTATAATGATATCTTCTAGAATTGTATGAGAAAGCAGCTGAATATTAGACTGCAATGGAATGGTTTTTCTCAAATACTCATTGATCCTGTCTCTGTTTTGCTCATCAGAAAGGGGAGAATATGGACAGTCTCTTATGAGCTCACGTAACATGTCATATAATGTACCTCCAATTCTATCTAACACTTGCAATCTGGGACATTTGTGAACTTCCTCTTGCATATGAGGACAATGAGAAGGCAAAAGTTTTTGTTGATCAATGTCAATAGTTCCATATGATATTTTAGATCTTAACTTATCTGAAGGGAATAGAACATTGCTTGTATCTGTATTTCCACTTAGCACTTCACAAATACAAGTTGCTAATGAACTTGCCATAATGTCATTATTTAGTGTTGTGATGACAGAGTCTAATTCTTTTTCAGTGTCAGAAAAAAATCCTGTATC